>NW_027046204.1:10000-30322 GCF_025399875.1 Dalotia coriaria | reverse complement strand
CACGATCTAAAATTGCTTTAGAAAAGTTATTTTAGCAAAACAGCACTTTTTGGGATTTTATCGCGTTTAAGCGTAAAAACATAAAACGCGAATTTTTATTATTCGTTTTTATTAATATTGTTCTATTTGAACGATTTCAACGATCTAAGCTTTGAAAATGCTTTTATATTAGCAAACAGCACTTTTATTTAATCTGCGTTTTAACGCGTAAACACATAACAGAATTTTTATTATTCGTTTTAAATATTGCGTCTTTGAACGATTTCAACGATCAAAAAATGCTTGAAAATGCTTATTTTAGCAAAACAGCACGTTTTGGGGCTTTAATCTCGTTTTAACGCGTAAAACACATAAAACGACAAAATTTTTTATTATTCTTTTTTATTTTATTGCGTCTATTTGAACGATTTCAACGATCTAAAAATCCCTGAAAATGCTTTTTTTAGCAAAACAGCACGTTTTGAGTTTTAATCTGCGTTTAAACGCGTAAAACAGCATAAAACGACGAAATTTTTATTATTCGTTTTTATTAATATTGTTCTATTTGAACGATTTCAACGATCTAAAATGCTTGAAAATGCTTATTTTAGCCAAACAGCACGTTTTGAGTTTTTAATCTGCTTTTTTAACGCGTAAAACAGCAAAAACGACGCAATTTTATTATTCGTTTTTATTAATATTGCGTCATTTGAACGATTTCAACGATCTAAAATGCTTGAAAATGCTTATTTTAGCAAAACAGCACGTTTTGAGGTTTAATCTGCGTTTTAACGCGTAAAACGGCATAAAACGACGAATTTTATTATTCGTTTTTATTAATATTGCTTCTATTTGACGATTTCAACGATCTAAAATGCTTGAAAATGCTTTTTTAGCAAAAACAGCACTTTTTGAGCTTTAATCTGCGTTTTAACGCGTAAAAACAGCATAAAACGAAATTTTTTTATTATTCGTTTTTATTAATATTGCTTCTATTTGAACGATTTCAACGATCTAAAATCCCTTGAAAATGCTTATTTTAGCAAAACAGCACGTTTTGGCTTTAATCTGCTTTTTTAACGCGTAAAACGGCATAAAACGAGAAATTTTTTATTATTCGTTTTTATAATATTGCTTCATTTGAACGATTTCAACGATCTAAATGCTTGAAAATGCTTATTTTAGCAAAACAGCACGTTTGAGCTTTAATCTGCTTTTTAACGGGGTAAAACAGCATAAAACGACAAATTTTTTTATTATTCTTTTTTATAATATTGCTTTATTTGAACGATTCCAACGATCAAAAAATGCTTGAAAATGCTTATTTTAAAAAAAACAGCACGTTTTGAGCTTTTAATCTGCTTTTTAACTCGAAAAACAGCAAAAAAACGATAAATTTTTATTCGTTTTTTTAAATTATGTCTTCTATTTGAACGATTTCAACGATCTAAAATGCCTGAAAATGCTTATTTTAGCAAAAACAGCACGTTTTGAGTTTTAATCTGCGTTTTAACGCGTAAAACAGCATAAAAACGACGAATTTTTATTATTCTTTTTTTATTAATATTGCGTCTATTTGAACGATTTCACGATCTAAAATCTTGAAAATGCTTATTTTAGCAAAACGGCACGTTTTGAGCTTTAATCTGCGTTTTAACGCGTAAAACAGCATAAAAACGACAATTTTTTTTATTTTTCGTTTTTATTAATATTGCGTCTATTTGAACGATTTCAACGATCTAAAATGCTTGAAAATGCTTTATTTTAGCAAAACGGCACGTTTGAGGTTTAATCTGCGTTTAACGCGTAAAACGGCATAAAACGACGAATTTTTTATTATTCGTTTTTATTAATATTGCTTCTATTTGTACGATTTCAACGATCTAAAATGCTTGAAAATGCTTATTTTAGCAAAACAGCACGTTTTGAGCTTTAATCTGCGTTTTAACGCGTAAAACAGCATAAAACGACGAATTTTTTATTATTCGTTTTTATTAATATTGCTTCTATTTGAACGATTTCAACGATCTAAAATGCTTGAAAATGCTTATTTTAGCAAAACAGCACGTTTTGAGCTTTAATCTGCGTTTTAACGCGTAAAACGGCATAAAAACGATGAAATTTTTATTCGTTTTTATTAATATTGCTTCTATTTGAACGATTTCAACGATCTAAAATGCTTGAAAATGCTTATTTTAGCAAAACAGCACGTTTTGAGCTTTAATCTGCGTTTTAACGCGTAAAACAGCATAAAAACGACGAATTTTTATTATTCGTTTTATTAATATTGCGTCTATTTGAAGGGTTGCAACGATCTAAAATGCTTGAAAATGATTATTTTAGCAAAAAAACACTTTTTGAGTTTTAATCTCGTTTTAACGCGTAAAAAAACATAAAAACGACAAAATTTTTTATTATTCGTTTTTTTTAAATATTGCTTATTTTGAAGGGTTTCCAAGGGTCTAAAATGCTTGAAAATGTTTTTTTTAAAACAAAACAGCACTTTTTGAGTTTTTAATCTACTTTTTAACTCGTAAAACACCCAAAAAACATACATTCTTTATTATTCGTTTTTATTAATTTGCTTCTATTTGAACGATTTAAAACCGACCAAAATTTTAAAAAATGCTTATTTTAGCAAAAAAAACACGTTTTGATTTTTTAATCTGCTTTTTAACGCGTAAAAAAACTTAAAAACGACGAATTTTTTTATTCTTTTTTATTAATTTCCCCCCCCTTTTGAACGATTTCAACGATCTAAAATGCTTGAAAATGCTTTTTTTAAAGAAAAACAGAACGTTTGAGCTTTAATCTGCTTTTTAACGCGTAAAAAACATAAAAAGCAAAATTTTTTATTATTCGTTTTTATTAATATTGCGCCCTTTTGAACGATTTCAACGATCTAAAATGCTTGAAAATGTTTTATTTTAGAAAAAACAGCACTTTTTGAGCTTTTTTTGCGTTTTAAGGGGCGTAAAAAAAACAAAAAAACGACAAAAATTTTTATTATTCGTTTTTTTTTTTTTTTTATTGCGTCTATTTGAACTTTTCCAACGATCTAAAATGCTTGAAAATGCTTTTTTTAGCAAAACAGCACGTTTTGAGCTTTAATCTGCGTTTTAACGCGAAAAAAACAGCAAAAAAAACGACGTTTTTTTATTTTTCGTTTTTATTAATATTGCTTCTATTTGAACGTTTTCCCCAACGATCAAAAAAATGCTTAAAAATGCTTTTTTTTAGCAAAACAGCACGTTTTGAGCTTTAATCTGCGTTTTAACGCGAAAACAGCATAAAACAGAAATTTTTTTTCTTTTTTTATTTTTATTGCGTCTATTTGAACGATTTCAACGATTTTAAAATGCTTGAAAATGTTTTATTTTAGAAAAAACAGCACGTTTTGAGCTTTAATCTGCTTTTTAACGCGTAAAAAAACAAAAAAAACGACAAAATTTTTTATTATTCTTTTTTATTAATATTGTTTTATTTGAACGATTTAAACGACCAAAAAAATCCCAAAAAAATTTTGGCAAGCAAAACAGCACGTTTTAAATCTGCGTTTAACGCGTAAAAAACAAAAAAACGACGTTTTTTTATTTTTCTTTTTTTTATTAATATTGCTTCTATTTGAACGATTTCAACGATCTAAAATGCTTGAAAATCTTATATTAGCAAAACAGCACGTTTTGAGTTTTTAATCTGCCTTTTAACGCTTTAAAACAGCATAAAAACGACAAAAATTTTTTATTGTTCGTTTTTATTAATATTGCGTCTATTTGAACAAAATTTCAACGATCTAAAATGTTTTAAAAATGCTTATTTTAGCAAAACAGCACGTTTTGAGTTTTTATTCTGCTTTTTTAACGCGTAAAAAAACAAAAAAACGACGAAATTTTTTTATTATTCGTTTGGTTTTTGGGAACCCTTTAAAACCTAAAAGCAATTTTTTTTTTTTTTAAAAATTTTATTTTTGAAAAAACACTTTAAAAAAAAATTTTTTTTTAAAAAGCCTTTTACTTTTCCGTTTTAATAAAAAAAAAAAACAAAATTTTTTTTTTTTTTTAAATTTAACGTCCAAAAAAAGAAAATTTTTTTGGGTTTTTTTGGGTTTAACCTTTTTTAAGGGAAAAACCTAAAAGGAAATTTTTAAAAAATTTGTTTATTTTTTATTTTTTAAAAGCTTAAAAGTTTTTTTTTAAAAAATTTTTTTTAAATTTTTTACCAAAAAGAAAAACCAAAATTTTTTTAAATTTTTTTTTGGCTTTTATTTCCTTTTAAAATAAAATTTTTTTAAAAATTTTAAAAACCCTTTTTTTGGGCTTTATTTGTTTTTTTAACGAAAAAAAAAAAGGAAAATTTTGGAAAATTTTTTGGTTTTTCGTTTAACGTAAAAAAAAAAGCTTTTTTTTAAAAAATTTTTTTTTTATTTTTAAATAAAAAAAAAAAAATTTTTAAATTTTTCTTTTATTTTAAAACCCTTTTTAAAAATTTCCGTTAAAAAAAAATTTATTTTGAAAAAAAGGGGTTTTTTATTTTTTTTTCGTAAAAAAAACGATTTTTTTTATTTTTTTTAAAATTTTTTTAAACGTTTAAGTTAAAAATCAAAACGAAAAGCTTTTTGACTTTTTTTTTTAAGTTTTAAATAAAACTTTAAAGCTTTTTTAAAATTTTTTTTTTTAAAAAATTTTTCTTTTAAAAAACGCATAAAAATTTTTTTTTTGGGGTTTTTTAAAGTTTAAAGCTTTAAAATTTTTTTTAAAAAAAAATTTTTTTTTTTTTTTATTTTTTAATTTTTAAAAAAAAACCTTTTAAATCTTTTTAAATTAAAAACCCCTTTTAACAATTTTTTTGGGTTTAAAAGAAAAAAGGTTTTTTAAAAAATTTTTTTGGGGCTTTTTAAAAAAAAACGTTTTAAATTTAAAATTTTTTAAAATTTTAAAAAAACACGTTTTATTTTTTTTTTTTTTCTTAAAAAACGTTTTGATTTAACGCTTTTAACGCGTAAAACAGCATAAAAACGTAAATTTTTATTAATTCGTTTTTATTAAATTCTATATCTTTGAACGATTTCAACGATTAAAATTCTAAAATGCTTTTTAAGCAAAAACACACGTTTGATTTTAATCTGCGTTTTAACGCGTAAAACAATAAAACCGAATTTTTTTATTTTAT
This sequence comes from Dalotia coriaria, assembly GCF_025399875.1. Lineage (NCBI taxonomy): Eukaryota > Metazoa > Arthropoda > Insecta > Coleoptera > Staphylinidae > Dalotia > Dalotia coriaria. The sequence goes on along the minus strand of NW_027046204.1, from coordinate 25,174 downwards.
TAATTTTTGCCCCTATTTAAACGATTTCCAACGATCTAAATGCGAAAATGCTTTTTGAAAAACACCCGTTTGAGCTTTAATCTGCTTTTTAACGCGTAAAACAGCATAAAACGACAATTTTTATTATTCGTTTTTTTATTAATATTGCTTCTATTTGAACGATTCAACGATTTAAAATGCTTGAAAATGCTTATTTTAGCAAAACAGCACGATTTGACCCAATCTGCGTTTTAACGCGTAAACAGCATAAAAACGACGAAATTTTTATTATTTGTTTTATTAATTTGCGTCTATTTGAACGATTTCAACGATCTAAAATGCTTAAAAATGCTTATTTTAGCAAAACAGCACGTTTGAGCTTTAATCTGCGTTTTAACGCGTAAAACAGCATAAAACGACGAATTTTATTATTCCTTTTTATTAATATTGCTTCTATTTGAACGATTTCAACGATCTAAAATGCTGAAAATGCTTATTTTAGCAAAACAGCACGTTTTGAGTTTTTAATCTGCGTTTTAACGCGTAAAACATCAAAAAAACGACGACATTTTTATTATTCGCTTTTTATTAATATTGCTTCTATTTGAACGATTTCAACGATCTAAAATGCTTGAAAATGCTTATTTTAGCAAAACAGCATGTTTTGAGCTTTAATCTGCGTTTTAACGCGTAAAACAGCAAAAAAACGACGAATTTTTATTATTCTTTTTTATTAATATTCTTCTATTTGAACGATTTCAACGATCTAAAATGCTGGAAAATGCTAATTTTAGAAAAACAGCACGTTTTGAGCTTTAATCTGCTTTTTAACGCGTAAAACAGCAAAAAAAAACGACAAAATTTTTTTATTATTCTTTTTTTTTTTTATTTTTTTGCTTTTGAACGATTTAACAATTTAAAATTTGAAAATCTTTTTTTTAGAAAAACACCCGTTTTGAGTTTTTAATCTGCTTTTTTAACGGGGTAAAACAGCTTAAAAACGACAAAAATTTTTTTATTATTCGTTTTAAATTATTGCTTCTTTTTTAACGATTTAACGATCTAAAATCCCCGAAAAAAATTTTTTTAAAAGCAAAACAGCACGTTTTGAGTTTTAATCTGCTTTTTAAACGCTTTAAAACGCAAAAAAACGACGATTTTTTTTTTATTCGTTTTTATTAATATTGCTTCTATTTGAACGATTTCAACGATTTTAAAATGTTTTGAAAATGCTTATATTTTAAAAACAGCACTTTTTGGGCTTTAATCTCCTTTTTTAACGGGGAAAACGGCAAAAACGGGGGGGAAAATTTTTATTGTTCTTTTTTATTAATATTGCCTATTTAAAACTTTTTCCCAACGTTTCTAAAATGTTTGAAAATGCTTTTTTTTAAAGAAAAAAACCCCGTTTTGAGCTTTATTCTCCCTTTTTTAACGCGTAAAACAGCATAAAACGACGAATTTTTATTATTCGTTTTATTAATATTGCTTCTATTGAAATTTCAACGATCTAAATATGCTTGAAAATGTGACTTTAGAAAAAAACTTTTGAGCTTTAATCTGTTTACGCGTAAAACAGCATAACGACGCACTTTATTATCGTTTTTAAATAACGCTATTTGAATGATTCTTTAAAATGCTGAAACTATTTTAGCAAAACAGCACGTTTTGAGGTTTAATCTGCGTTTTAACGCGTAAAACGGCTAAAACGACGAATTTTTATTGCTTTTTTATTAATATTCTCTATTTGAACGATTTCAACGATCTAAAATGCTTGAAAATGCTTATTTTAGCAAAACAGCACGTTTTGAGCTTTAATCTGCGTTTTAACGCGTAAACGCATAAAACGACGAAATTTTTAATTATTCGTTTTTAATAATATTGCTTCTATTTGGAACGATTTCAACGATCTAAAATGCTTGAAAATGCTTATTTTAGCAAAACAGCACGTTTTGAGCTTTAATCTGCGTTTTAACGCGTAAAACAGCATAAAAACGACGAATTTTTATTATTCGTTTTTATTAATATTGCTTCTATTTGAACGATTTCAACGATCTAAAATGCTTGAAAATGCTTATTTTAACCAAACAGCACGTTTTGAGCTTTAATGTGCGTTTTAACTCGTAAAACAGCATAAAACGATAAATTTTTATTATTCGTTTTTTATTAATATTGTTTATTTGAACGATTTCAACGATCTAAAATGCTTGAAAAGCTTATTTTAGCAAAACAGCACGTTTTGAGTTTTAATCTGCGTTTTAACGCGTAAACACGCAAAAACGACAAATTTTTATTATTCGTTTTTTAATATTGCGTCTATTTGAAGGGTTTCAACGATCAAAAAATGCTTGAAAATGCTTATTTTAGCAAAACAGCACGTTTTGAGCTTAATCTGCGTTTTAACGCGTAAACAGCATAAAACGACGAAATTTTTATTATTCTTTTTTATTAATATGCGCCTATTTGAACGATTTAAACGATCAAAAATGCTTGAAAATCTTATTTTAGCAAAACAGCACGTTTTGAGCTTTATTCTGCGTTTTAACGCGTAAAACAGCATAAAAACGACGAAATTTTTATTATTCGTTTTTTTTTTATTGCGTCTATTTGAACGATTTCAACGATCTAAAATGCTTGAAAATGCTTATTTTAGCAAAACAGCACGTTTTGAGCTTTATCTGCGTTTTAACGCGCAAAACAGCATAAAAACGACGAAATTTTATTATTCGTTTTTATTAATATTGCTTCCATTTGAACGATTTCAACGATCAAAATGCTAAAAATGCTTATTTTAGAAAAACGGCACTTTTTGAGCTTTATTCTGCGTTTTAACCGCGAGAACAAGCAAAAAAACGACAAAATTTTTTTTATTCGTTTTTATTAATATTCCCGTCTATTTGAGCGATTTCAACGATCTAAAATGCTTGAAAATGCTTTATTTTGCAAAACAGCCGTTTGAGCTTTTAATCTGCGTTTTAACGCGTAAAAGAGCATAAAATGACGAATTTTTATTATTCGTTTTTATTAATATTGCTTCTATTTAAACGATTTCAACGATCTAATATGCTTGAAAATGCTTATTTTAGAAAAAACAGCACGTTTTGAGCTTTAATCTGCGTTTTAACGCGTAAAACAGCATAAAACGACGAAATTATTATTATTCGTTTTTTATTAATATTGCTTCTATTTGAACGATTTCAACGATCTAAAATGCTTGAAAATGCTTATTTTAGCAAAACAGCACGTTTGAGCTTTAATCTGCGTTTTAACGCGTAAAACAGCATAAAAACGACAAATTTTTTTATTATTCGTTTTTATTAATATTGCGTCTATTTGAACGATTTCAACGTTCTAAAAATGCTTGAAAATGCTTATTTTAGTAAAACAGCACGTTTTGAGCTGCATTGTGCGTTTTAAAGCGAAAAACAGCATAAAACCACGAAATTTTATTATTCGTTTTTATTTTTATTGCGTCTATTTGAACGATTTCAACGATCTAAAATGCTTGAAAATGCTTATTTTAGCAAAACAGACGTTTTGAGCTTTATTCTGCGTTTTAACGCGTAAAATAACATAAAACGACGAAATTTTATTATTCGTTTTTATTTTTATTGCGTCTATTTGAACGATTTCAACGATCTAAAATGCTTGAAAATGCTTATTTTAGCAAAACAGCACGTTTTGAGCTTTAATCTGCGTTTTAAGGGAAAACAGAATAAAACGACGAATTTTTTATTCGTTTTTATTAATATTGCTTCTATTTGACGATTTCAACGATCTAAAATGCTTGAAAATGCTTATTTTAGCAAAACAGCATTTTTGAGCTTTAATCTGCGTTTAACGCGTAAAACAGCATAAATACGACGAAATTTTTATTATTCGTTTTTATTAATATTGATTCTATTTGAACGATTTCAACGATCTAAAATCTTAAAAAATGCTTATTTTTGAAAAACAGCACTTTTTTGAGCTTTAATCTGCGTTTTAACGCGTAAAAAAACAAAAAAAGGACGTTTTTTTTTATTATTCTTTTTTATTAATATTGCGTCTATTTGAACGTTTTCCCAACGATCTAAAATCCCGAAACCCCTTTTTTAAAAACAGCACTTTGGTTTTAATCAGCTTTTTTCCCGCGAAAAACAACAAAAAAACGACGAAATTTTTTATTATTTGTTTTTTTTAAATTTGCGTCTATTTGAACGATTTCAACGATCTAAAATGCTTGAAAATGCTTTTTTTAAAAGCAAAACAGCACTTTTGACAATCCTTTTTAACGCGAAAAACAGCATAAAACGACGAATTTTTATTATTCTTTTTTTATTAATATTGCTTCTATTTGAACAAATTTCAACGATCAAAAAATGCTTGAAAATGCTTATTTTAGCAAAACAGCACGATTTGAGTTTTAAAATCTGCTTTTTAACGCTTAAAACACCCATAAAACGACGAAATTTTATTATTCGTTTTTATTAATTTGGCTTTCTTTAAAAGGGTTTTAAACGATCTAAAGTTTAAAAAGCTTATTTTAGAAAAAACACCCGTTTTGACCCTTTTTTCTGCGTTTAACGCGTAAAGCAGCTTTAAAACACGAAATTTTTTATTATTCTTTTTTTTTGGTCGTTTTATTTGAACGATTTCGACGATCAAAATGTTGAAAATGCTTATTTTAGAAAAACAGCACTTTTTGAGCTTTAACGGTTTTAACGCGTAAAACGATAAAAACGACGAATTTTTATTATTCGTTTTTTTTAAAATATTGTTTTATTTGAACGTTTTCCCAAAGATCTAAAATTTTTTGAAAAGTTATTTTAAAAAAATAGCATTTTTGAGAAATCTGTTTTTTAACTGTAAAACGGCAAAAAAACGACAATTTTTATTATTCGTTTTTTTTAAATTTTGATTCTATTTGAACGATTTCAACGATCAAAAAATGTTTGGGAAAATGCTTATTTTAGAAAAAACAGCACGTTTTGAGCTTTTTTTCTGCTTTTTAACGCGAAAAACAGCATAAAACGACAAAATTTTTTTTATTATTCGTTTTTTTTTTTATTGCGTCTATTTGAACATTTCAACGTTTAAAATGTTTTGGAAAATGTTTTATTTTAGCAAAACAGCACGTTTTTGAGCTTTAATCTGCTTTTTTAAAACGCGTAAAACAGCATAAAAACGACAAATTTTTTATTATTCGTTTTTTTTAAATTTGTTTTCTATTTGAACGTTTTTCCAACGATCTAAAATGCTTGAAAATGCTTATTTTAGCAAAACAGCCGTTTTGAGTTTTAATCTGCGTTTTAACGCGTAAAACAGCATAAATACGACGAAATTTTTATTATTCGTTTTTTAATTATTGCGTCTATTTGAACGATTTCAACGATCTAAAATGCTTGAAAATGTTTATTTTAGCAAACAGCACGTTTTATTTTTACCCGCGTTTTAACGCGTAAAATGCATAAAATTATTTTAAATTTTTATTATTCGTTTTTATTAATATTTATTTGAACGATTTAACGATCTAAAATGCTTGAAAATGTTTTATTTTAGCAAACAGCACGTTTTGAGTTTTACCCGCGTTTTAACGCGTAAACAGCATAAAACGAATAATTTTTTTATTATTCGTTTTACGTTTCTATTTAAACGATTTCACGATCTAAAATGCTGAAAATGTTTTATTTGTGCTGCAAACAGCACGTTTTGAGTTTTTACCCGCGTTTCAACGCGCGTAAAAACAGCATAAAAACGACGAATTTTTATTATCTTTCGTTTTTATTAATACGGCGTCTCTGAACGATTTCAACGATCTGGCAATGCTTTGAAAACGCTTATCCCAGCAAAACGTTAACGTTTTATTTTAACGGCGTTTTAACGCGTAAAACAGCAAAACGACCACGCATATTCGTTTTATTACGATGAAAGCCATTTGAATGATTTCAACGATCTAAAATGCTGAAATGCTTATTTTAGCAAAACAGCACGTTTGAGTTTTATTTCGCGTTTTAACGCGCAAATAAGCGCAAAACCACGAAATTTTATTATTCGTTTTAATATTGCGTCTATTTGAAACGATTTCAACGATCTAAAATGCTTGAAAATGTTTATTTTAGCAAAACAGCACGTTTTTGAGCTTTAATCGCGTTTTAACGCGTAAACAAAAGCATAAAATGACGAATTTTTATTCGTTTTACAATAATGCGTCTATTTTAACGATTTCCTTACCGGATCTAAAAATGTTTGAAAATGCTTATTTAGCAAACAGCATCGTTTTTGAGTTTTACCCGTGCTTAACGCGTACATAAAACGACGAATTTTATTATTCGTTTTATTAATATTGCTTCTATTTTGAACGATTTCAACGATCTAAAATGCTGAAAAATGCCATTTTAAAGCAAAAACAGCACGTTTGAGGCTTTAAATCGCGTTTAACGCGTAAACAGCATGTGACGAATTTTTTATTATTCGTTTTATTAATATTGTTTTATTTGAACGATTTCAACGATCAAAATGCTGAAAATGCTTGGTTTTAGCAAAATACAATGTTTTGTTTACCCGTGTTTAACGCGTAAAACAGCATAAAACGACGAATTTTTTATTATTGTTTTAATAATATTGCTTTGCCGAACGTGATTTCAACGATTCAAAATGCTTGCAATGCTTATTTTAGCAAACAGCACGTTTTGCGCTTTACCTGCGTTTTTAACGCGTAAAACAGCATAAAACGGACAAAATTTTATTATTCGTTTTTTATTAATATTGCGTCTATTTGAAACGATTTCAACGATTTAAAATGCTTTGAAAATGCTTATTTTAGCAAAAACAGCAGTTTTTGAGTTTTATTCTGCGTTTTAACGCGTAAAACAGCATAAACGACGAAATTTTTATTATTCGTTTTTATTTTTATTGCGCCTATTTGAACGATTTCACGATCTAATGTTGAAAATGCTTATTTAGCAAACAGCAACATTTGAGCTTAATCTGCGTTTTAACGTGGCAAAACGTTATTAAAACGACGAAATTTTTATTATTCGTTTTTATTAATATTGCGTCTATTTGAACGATTTCACCGATCTAAAATGCTTGAAAATGTTTATTTGCAGCACGTTTTGCATTTTAATCTGCGTTTAACGCGTAAACAGCATAAAAACGACGAATTTTGTTATTCGTTTTTATTAATATTGGCTTCTATTTGAACGATTGGCGATCTAAATGCTTGAAAAATGCTTACTTTAGCAAAACATAATGTTATGAAGCTAATCTGCGTTTTAACGGTAAAACAGCATAAAACGTCGAATTTTTTATTATTCGTTTTTATTATTATTGCTTTATTTTGAACGACGATCTTACTATGCTGAAAATGCTTATTTTAGCAAACAGCACGTTTTGAGCTTTAATCTGCGTTTAACGCGCAAAACAGCATAAAACGACGAATTTTTGGTTATTCGTTTTATTAATATTGCGTCTATTTGAACGATTTCAACGATTCAAAATGCTGAAAATGTTTATTTTAGCAAAACAGTTAATGCTTTTGAGTTTACCCGCGTTTTAACGCAAAACAGCATAAAAACGACGAAATTTTATTATTCGTTTTTGGTTAATATTGCTTCTATTTGAACGATTTCAACGATCTTAAAATGCTTGAAAATGTTTATTTTAGCAAACAGCACGTTTTTGAGTTTAATTCGTTTTAACGCGTAAAGCATAAAAAACGACGAATTTTACATTCGTTTTTATTAATATTGCTTCTATTTTGAACGATTTCAACATTTAAATGCTGAAAATGCTTATTTTAAAGCAAAACAGCGTCGTTTTTGAGCTTGTCTGCGTTTTAACGCGTAAAACAGCATAAAATGACGAAATTTTTATTATCTGTTTTTATTTACGGTTGCGTCTATTTTGAACGATTTCAACGATCTAAAATGCTTGAAAATGCTTATTTTAGCAAAACAGCACGTTTGAGCTTTATTCGCGTTTTACCCGCAAAACAGCATAAAAACAACGAAATTTTTATTATTCGTTTTATTTTTATTGCGTCTATTTGAACGATTTCAACGATCTAAAATGCTTGAAAATGCTTATTTAGCAAAACAATGTTTTGAGCTTAATCTGCGTTTGCGCGCAAAACAAAAGCAAAAACGACGATTTTTTATAATCTGCTTTTTACATTATTGTTTATCGAACGATTTAACGATCTAAAAATGCTGAAATGCTATTTTAGCAAAACAGCACGTTTTGAGCTTTAATCTGCGTTTTAACGCGTAAACAGCATAAAACAATGAAATTTTGGTTATTCGTTTTTATTAATATTGCGTCTGGTCGAACGATTTCAACGATCTAAAATGCTTGAAAATGCTTATTTTGCTAAAACAGCACGTTTGAGCTTAATCTGCGTTTTAACGCGTAAAAATGCCATAAAACGACGCAATTTTGTCTTTTATTGTTTATTTGACGATTTCAACGATCTAAATGCTTGAGCTTATTTTGAAGCAAAACAGCACCGTTTTGAGTTTTAATCTGCGCTTAACGCGTAAAACAGCATAAAAACGACGCACTTTTTATTATTCGTTTTATTAATATTGCTTCTATTTGAACGATTTAAACGATCTAAAATGCCGAAAATGCCATTTTAGCAAATGAAAGCGTTTGAGCTTTAATCTGCGTTTTAACGCGTAAAGGGCATAAAACCGACGAATTTTGCTGGTCGCTTTTATTGTTTCGTCATTCCATTTCAACGATTTAAATGTTTGAAAGCATTTAGCAAAACAGCACGTTTGAGCTTAATCTGCGTTTTAACGCGAAAAACAGCATAAAACGACAAAATTTTTTATTATCGTTTTTATTAATATTGTTTATTTGAACGATTTCAACGATCTAAAATGCTTGAAATGCTTATTTTAGCAAAACAGCACGTTTTGAGCTTTAATCTGCGTTTTAACGCGTAAAACAGCATAAAAACGACGAATTTTTATTATTCGTTTTATTATTATTGTTCTAATTAAAGATTTCAACGATCTAAAATGCTTGAAAATGCTTATTTTAAAAACAGCACGTTTTGAGTTTAATCTGCTTTGCATGAAAACAGCATAAAACGACGAATTTTTATTATTCGTTTTTATTAATATTGCGTCTATTTGAACGATTTCAACGATCTAAATGCTTGAAAATGTTTTTAGCAAAACAGACGTTTTGAGCTTTAATCAGCGTTTTAACGCGTAAACAGCATAAAACGACGAAATTTTTATTATTCGTTTTATTTTATTGCGTCTATTTGAACGATTTCAACGATCTAAAATGCTTGAAAATGCTTATTTTGAAAACAGCACGTTTTGAGCTTTAATCTGCGTTTTAACGCGTAAACAGCATAAAAAACGACGAATTTTTATTATTCGTTTTTATTAATATTGTTCTATTTGAACGATTTCAACGATCTAAAATGCTTGAAAATGCTTATTTTAGCAAAACAGCAATTTTGCTTTAATCTGCGTTTTAACGCGTAAAACAGCATAAAACGACGAAATTTTTATTATTCGTTTTTATTTTATTGCGTCTATTTGAACGATTTCAACGATCTAAAATGTTGAAAATGCTTATTTTAGCAAAAACAGCACGTTTGAGCTTAATCTGCGTTTTAACGCGTAAAACAGCATAAAACGACGACATTTTTGTTATTCGTTTTATTAATATTGCGTCTATTTGAACGATTTCAACGATCTAAAATGCTTGAAAATAGCTTATTTTAGCAAACAGCACGTTTTGAGCTTTAATCTGCGTTTTAACGCGTAAAACAGCATAAAACGACGAAATTTTTTATATTCGTTTTTATTAATATTGCGTCTATTTGAACGATTTCAACGATCTGAAATGCTTGAAAATGCTTATTTTAGCAAGAAAACACAGTTTTAGCTTATTCTGCGTTTAACGCGTAAACAGCATAAAACAACGAAATTTTTATTATTCGTTTTTATTTTATTGCGTCTATTTGAACGATTTCTACGATCTAAAATGCTGAAAATGCTTATTTCAGCAAAACAGCACGTTTTGAGTTTTAATCTGCGTTTAACGGCAAAAACAGCATAAAAACGACGAAATTTTTATTATTCGTTTTTATTAATATTACCGGCTTGAACGATTTCAACGATCTAAAATGCTTGAAAATGCTTGTTTTAGGAAAACAGCACGTTTTGAGTTTTAACTGCGTTTTTAACGCGTAAACAGCATAAAACGACGAATTTTTTATTATCTGTTTTTTATTAATATTGCTTCTATTTGAACGATTTCCAACGATCTAAAATGCTTGAAAATGTTTATTTTAGCTAAACAGCACTTTTTGAGCTTTAATCTGCTTTTTAACGCGAAAAACAGCAAAAAAACGACGAAATTTTTTTTATTCTTTTTTTATTAATATTGCGTCTTTTTTAAACGATTTCAAATCAAAAATGTTTTAAAATGTTTTATTTTAGAAAAAAACAGCATTTTTTTGTTTTTTTATTCAGCGTTTTAACGCGAAAACAGCAAAAAAACGACGAAATTTTTTATTATTCTTTTTTTATTTTTATTGCGTCTTTTTGGGAAACGATTTCAACGATCAAAAAATGTTTTTGGAAAAGTTTATTTTGAAAACAGCACTTTTTTTGAGCTTTAACCCGCGTTTTAACGCGAAAAAACAGCTTTAAAAACGACAAATTTTTTATTATTCGTTTTATTAATTTTGGGTTTCTTTTTTAAACGATTTCAACGATCTAAAATGTTTGAAAATGTTTTATTTTAGAAAAACAATCTTTTTTGGGGTTTTAATCTGCTTTTAACGCGAAAACAGCAAAAAAAACGACGACTTTTATGTTTTTCCCTTTTTTATTAATATTGTTTCTATTTAAAGGGGATTTCAAGGGATCTAAAATGCTTAAAAATGCTTATTTTAGAAAAAACAGCACGTTTTGAGCTTTTATCTGCGTTTTAACGCGTAAAAACAGCAAAAAAACGACAAATTTTTTATTATTCTTTTTCATTAATATTGCCATTTAACGTTTTCCCAACGATCTAAAATGCTTGAAAATGTTTTATTTTACCCAAACAGCACATTTTAAAAGCTTTAATCTGCTTTTTAACGCGAAAAACAGCAAAAACGACGAATTTTTTTTTTCCCTTTTTTAAAATTGCGTCTATTTAACGATTTCAACGATCTAAAAGTTTAAAAATTTTAGCGAAAAACAGCACGTTTTGAGAAACCCGCGTTTAACGCGAAAAAAAGCAAAAAAACGACGAAATTTTTATTATTCGTTTTTATTTTTTTGGGTCTATTTGAACGATTTAAACCGACCAAAATGCCTGAAAATGCTTATTTTAGCAAAAAAAAGCACGTTTTGAGTTTTAATTTTGGTTTTCCCCCAAAAACAGCAAAAAAATGACGAATTTTTTTATTCGTTTTTTTTAAATTTTTTTTTTCTTTTTAAAAAACGATTTCAACGATCTAAAATGTTTGAAAATGCTTATTTTGGAAAAAACAGCACGTTTTGAGCTTTAATCTGCTTTTTAACGCGAAACGGCAAAAAAAACGACAAAATTTTTTTTATTATTTTTTTTTATTAATAGTTTTTTTAACGATTTCAACGATCTAAAATGCTTGAAAATGCTTATTTTTGCAAAAACAGCACGTTTTGAGTTTAACTGCGTTTTAACGCGAAACAGCATAAAAACGACGAAATTTTATTATTCGTTTTTTTTAAATATTGCGTCTATTTGAAATTTAACGATCTAAAATGCTTGAAAATGCTTATTTTGGCAAAACGTGCTTTTTTTGAGTTTACAGCGTTTTAACGCGTAAAACAGCATAAAAAACGACAAAATTTTTTATTATTCTTTTTTTATTAATATTGCGTCTATTTGAACGATTTCAACGATCTAAAATGCTTGAAAATGCTTATTTTAGCAAAACAGCACGTTTTGAGCTTTTAATCTGCGTTTTAACGCGTAAAACAGCATAAAAACGACGAAATTTTTATTATTCGTTTTTATTTTATTGCGTCTATTTGAACGATTTCAACGATCTAAAATGCTTGAAAATGCTTATTTTAGCAAAACAGCACGTTTTGAGCTTTTAACCTGCGTTTTAACGCGTAAAACAGCATAAAAATGACGAATTTTTTATTATTCGTTTTTATTAATATTGCTTCTATTTAAACGATTTCAACGATCTAAAATGCTTGAAAATGCTTATTTTAGCAAAACAGCACGTTTTGAGCTTTAATCTGCGTTTTAACGCGTAAAACAGCATAAAACGACGAAATTTTTATTATTTGTTTTTATTAATATTGCTTCTATTTGAACGATTTCACGATCTAAAATGCTTGAAAATGCTTATTTTAGCAAAACAGCACGTTTTGAGCTTTAATCTGCGTTTTAACGCGTAAAACAGAATAAAAACGACGAAATTTTTATTATTCGTTTTTATTAATATTGCGTCTATTTGAACGATTTCAACGATCTAAAATGCTTGAAAATGCTTATTTTAGCAAAACGTGCTGTTTTGAGCTTTATTCAGCGTTTTAACGCGTAAACAGCATAAAAACGACGAAATTTTTATTATTCGTTTTTATTTTATTGCGTCTATTTGAACGATTTCAACGATCTAAAATGCTTGAAAATGCTTATTTTAGCAAATCAGCACGTTTTTGAGCTTTAATCTGCGTTTTAACGCGTAAAACAGCATAAAAACGACGAATTTTTTTATTATTCGTTTTTATTAATATTGCTTCATTTGAACGATTTCAACGATCTAAAATGCTTGAAAATGCTTATTTTAGCAAAACAGCACGTTTTGAGCTTTAATCTGCGTTTTAACGCGTAAAACAGCATAAAACGACGAAATTTTTATTATTCGTTTTTATTAATATTGCGTCTATTTGAACGATTTCAACGATTTAAAATGCTTGAAAATGCTTATTTTAGCAAAACGTGCTGTTTTGAGTTTTATTCAGCGTTTTAACGCGTAAAACAGCATAAAAACGACGAAATTTTTATTATTCGTTTTATTTTATTGCGTCTATTTGAACGATTTCAACGATCTAAAATGCTTGAAAATGCTTATTTTAGCAAAACAGCACGTTTTGAGCTTTAATCTGCGTTTTAACGCGTAAAAACAGCATAAAAACGACGAATTTTTTATTATTTTTGAGCTTTATTCTGCGTTTTAAGCGTAAAACACATAAAAACGACAAAATTTTTTATTATTCTTTTTTTATTTTATTGCATCTATTTGAACGATTTCAAGATCAAAATGTTGAAAATGCTTTTTTAGAAACAGACGTTTTGAGTTTAACGGTTTTAAAACCGAAAACACATAAAACGACAATTTTTATTTTTCGTTTTTTTTAAATTTGCTTCTATTTGAACGTTTCCCCCGATTAAAATGCTTGAAAATGTTATTTTAGCAAAACAGACGTTTTGAGTTTAATCTGCGTTTTAAGCAAAACAGCATAAAACCGGGTTTTTTTTATTATTGTTTTGAATATTGTTTATTTGAACGATTTCAACGATCAAAATGCTTGAAAATTTTTTATTTTAGCAAAACAGCACTTTTTTGATTTTAATCTGCGTTTAACGCGTAAAACGCAAAAAAATGACGAATTTTTTTATTCGTTTTTTTAATATTTTCATTTAAACGATTTCAATGATCTAAAATGTTTAAAAAAGCTTTTTTTGCCCCTTTTTTGAGCTTTAATCTGCTTTTTAACGCGTAAAACACATAAAAAAACAATTTTTTTATTATTCGTTTTTTTTAATATTTTTCTATTTGAACGATTTCAACGATCAAAAATTTTTTGAAAATGCTTATTTTAGCAAAACACACGTTTTGAGTTTAATCTGCTTTTTAACGCGAAAAAGAAAAAAACGAAACTTTTTATTATTCGTTTTTATTATTGCTTCTATTTGAAAGATTTCAACGATCTAAAATGCTTGAAAATGTTGCATGAAAACAGCATCGTTTTGAGCTTTTAATCTGCGTTTTAACGCGTAAAACAGCGTAAAACACGAATTTTTCATTATTCGTTTTACATTATTGCGTCGGAACGTGATTTCAAATGATCTAAAATGCTTGAAAATGTTATTTGTAAAGCAAACAGCACGTTTTGAGCTTTAATTCCGGCGTTTTAACGCGTAAAACAGCATAAAAACCACGCCTTTTATTATCGCTTTTATTAATATTGTTTAGCCTTTAACGATTTCAAACGATCTTAAAATGCTGAAAATGCTGTCGCAGCAAAACAAGTTAATGTTTTGAGCTTTAATCTGCGTTTTAACGCGTAAAACAGCATAAAAACGCACGAAATTTTTATTATTCGTTTTTATTAATATTGCTTCTATTTTGAACGATTTCAACGATCTAAAATGCTTGGAAAATGCTTATTTTGTAGCAAAACAGCACGTTTTGAGCTTTTAATCTGCGCTTCACGCGCGTAAAACAGCATAAAACGACTGTCTTTATTATTCGTTTTTATTAATATTGTCTATTTGAACGATTTCAACGATCTAAAATGCTTAAAATGCTTATTTAGCAAAAACAGAAAGCACGTTTTGAGCTTTATTCTGGCGTTTTAACGCGTAAAACAAACGTAAAAACAACGGTAAAATTTTATTATTCGTTTTTATTTTTATTGCGTCTATTTGAACGGTGGTTTCACCGACGGCAAATGCTTGAAAATGCTTGCCTTTAGCAAAACAGCACGTTTTGAGTTTTAACCGCTTTAACGCGCAAACAGCTTAAAAACGACGAATTTTTATTATTCGCTTTTCACAATATTGCGGCCCGCCGGAACGTGATTTCAACGATCTTTAAAATGCTTCTGAAAATGCTTATTTTAAAGCAAAAACAGTCGTTTGGAGCTTTAATCTGCGTATTAAATGTAAAATGGCATAAAAACGACGAAATTCTTTTATTATTCGTTTTATTAATATTGCGTCTATTTGGAACGATTTCAACGATCTAAAAATGCTTGAAAATGCTTATTTTAGCAAACAGGACGTTTTTGAGCTTGCGTTTAACGCGTAAAACAGCAGCAAAAACGATGTTATTCGTTTTTATTAATATTGCTTCGACGAACGATTTCTGTAACGATCTAAAATGCTTGAAATGCTTATTTTCAGCAAAACAGCACGTTTTGAGTTTAATCAGCGTTTTAACGCGTGTCGGCGCATAAAACGACGAAA
>NW_027046204.1:0-5000 GCF_025399875.1 Dalotia coriaria | reverse complement strand
GAAAATGCTTTATTTTAGCAAAACAGCACGTTTTGAGCTTTATTCTGCGTTTTAACGCGTAAAACAGCATAAAAACGACGAATTTTTATTATTCGTTTTTATTAATATTTCTTCTAATTGAACGATTTCAACGATCTAAAATGCTTGAAAATGCTTATTTTAGCAAAACAGCACGTTTTGAGCTTAATTTTGCGTTTTAACGCGTAAAACAGCATAAAACGACGAAATTTTATTATTCGTTTTTATTTTTATTGCGTCTATTTGAACGATTTCAACGATCTAGAATGCTTCAAAATGTTAATTTTAGCAAAACAGCACGTTTTGAGCTTTATTCTGCGTTTTAACGCGTAAAACAGCATAAAAACGACAAAATTTTTATTATTCGTTTTATATTTTTATTGCGTCTATTTGAACGATTTCAACGATCTAAAATGCTTGAAAATGCTTATTTTAGCAAAACAGCACGTTTTGAGCTTTAATCTGCGTTTTAACGCGTAAAACAGCATAAAATGACGAATTTTTATTATTCGTTTTTATTATTGCTTCTATTTAAACGATTTCAATGATCTAAAATGCTTGAAAATGCTTATTTTAGCAAAACAACACGTTTTGAGCTTTAATCTGCGTTTTAACGCGTAAAACAGCATAAAACGACGAAATTTTTATTATTCGTTTTTATTAATATTGCTTCTATTTGAACGATTTCAACGATCTATAATGCTTGAAAATGCTTATTTTAGCAAAACAGCACGTTTGAGCTTTAATCTGCGTTTTAACGCGTAAAACAGCATAAAAACGACGAATTTTTATTATTCGTTTTTATTAATATTGCGTCTATTTGAACGATTTCAACGATCTAAAATGCTTGAAAATGCCTATTTTAGCAAAACAGCACGTTTTGAGCTTTAATCTGCGTTTTAACGCGTAAAACAGCATAAAACAACGAATTTTTATTATTCGTTTTTATTAATATTGCTTCTATTTGAACGATTTCAACGATCTAAAATTTTGAAAATGCTTATTTTAGCAAAACAGCACGTTTTGAGCTTTTAATCTGCGTTTTAACGCGTAAAACAGCATAATAACGAAGAATTTTTATTATTCGTTTTTTATTATTATTGCATCTATTTGAAAGATTTCAACGATCTAAAAATGCTTGAAAATGCTTATTTTAGCAAAACAGCACGTTTTGAGCTTTTAATCTGCGTTTTAACGCGTAAAACAGCGTAAAACGACGAATTTTTATTATTCGTTTTTATTAATATTGCGTCTATTTGAACGATTTCAACGATCTAAAATGCTTGAAAATGCTTATTTTAGCAAAACAGCACGTTTTGAGCTTTTAATCTGCGTTTTAACGCGTAAAACAGCATAAAAACGACAAATTTTTATTATTCGTTTTTATTAATATTGCATCTATTCGAACGATTTCAACGATCTAAAATGCTTGAAAATGCTTATTTTAGCAAAACAGCACGTTTTGAGCTTTTAATCTGCGTTTTAACGCGTAAAACAGCATAAAAACGACGAAATTTTTATTATTCGTTTTTATTAATTGCTTCTATTTGAACGATTTCAACGATCAAAATGCTTGAAAATGCTTATTTTAGCAAAACAGCACGTTTTGAGCTTTAATCTGCGTTTTAACGCGTAAAACAGCATAAAAACGACGAAATTTTTATTATTCGTTTTTATTAATATTGCGTCTATTTGAACGATTTCAACGATCTAAAAATGCTTAAAATGCTTATTTTAGCAAAACAGCACGTTTTGAGCTTTATTCCTGCGTTTTAACGCGTAAAACAAATAAAAACAACGAAATTTTTATTATTCGTTTTTATTTTATTGCGTCTATTTGAACGGTTTCAACGATCTAAAATGCTTGAAAATGCTTATTTTAGCAAAACAGCACGTTTTGAGTTTAATCTGCGTTTTAACGCGTAAAACAGCTTAAAACGACGAATTTTTTATTATTCGTTTTCTATTAATATTGCTTCTATTTGAACGATTTCAACGATCTAAAATGCTTGAAAATGCTTATTTTAGCAAAACAGCACGTTTGGAGCTTTAATCTGCGTTTTAACGCGTAAAACAGCATAAAACGACGAAATTTTTATTATTCGTTTTTATTAATATTGCGTCTATTTGGACGATTTCAACGATCTAAAAATGCTTGAAAATGCTTATTTTAGCAAAACAGGACGTTTTGAGCTTCTGCGTTTTAACGCGTAAACAGCATAAAAACGACGAATTTTTTATTATTCGTTTTTATTAATATTGCTTCTATTTGAACGATTTCAACGATCTAAAATGCTTGAAAATGCTTATTTTAGCAAAACAGCACGTTTTGAGCTTTAATCAGCGTTTTAACGCGTAAAAAAGCATAAAAACGACGAAATTTTTATTATTCGTTTTTATTTTTATTGCGTCTATTTGAACGATTTCAACGATCTAAAATGCTTGAAAATGCTTATTTTAGCAAAACAGCACGTTTTGAGCTTTAATCTGCGTTTTAACGTGTAAAACAGCATAAAAACGACGAATTTTTATTATTCGTTTTTATTAATAATGCTTCTATTTGAACGATTTCAACGATCTAAAATGCTTATTTTAGCAAAACAGCACGTTTTGAGCTATAATCTGCGTTTTAACGCGTAAAACAGCATAAAAACGACGTATTTTTATTATTCGTTTTTATTAATATTGCGTCTATTTGAAGCGATTTCAACGATCTAAAATGCTTGAAAATGCTTATTCTAGCAAAACAGCACGTTTTGAGCTTTAATCTGCGTTTTAACGCGTAAAACAGCATAAAACGACGAAATTTTTATTATTCGTTTTTATTAATATTGCTTCTATTTGAACGATTTCAACGATCTAAAATGCTTGAAAATGCTTATTTTAGCAAAACAGCACGTTTTGAGCTTTAATCTGCGTTTTAACGCGTAAAACAAGCATAAAAACGACAAATTTTTATTATTCGTTTTTATTTTTATTGCGTCTATTTGAACGATTTCAACGATCTAAATGCTTAAAATGCTTATTTTAGCAAAACAGCACGTTTTGAGCTTTTAATCTGCGTTTTAACGCGTAAAACAGCTATAAAAACGACAAATTTTTATTATTCGTTTTATTTTTATTGCTCTTTGAACGATTTCAACGTCTATAATGCTTGAAAATGTTTATTTTGGAAAACAGCACGTTTTGAGCTTTAATCTGCGTTTTAACCGTAAAACAGCATAAAAACGACGAATTTTTAACTGTTTTTATTAATATTCGTCTTTTGAACGATTTCAACGTCTAAAATGTTAAAATCCCTATTTTGGGAAAAAACAGCATTTTTTGGGTTTTAATTTTGCGTTTTAAGGGTCGATAAAACAAACGAATTTTTTATTTCGTTTTTTTAAATTGCTTTTTGAACGATTTCAACGATCTAAAAATTCTTAAAAAATGCTTATTTTAGCAAAACAGCACTTTTTTGAGCTTTAATCTGCGTTTTAACGCGTAAAACAGCATAATAACGAAGAATTTTTTATTATTCGTTTTTATTATTATTCCTTTTGAAAGATTTCAACGATCTAAAATGCGAAAATGCTTATTTTACAAAACAGCACGTTTGAGCTTTATTCTGCGTTTTAACGCGTAAAACAACATAAAAACAACGAAATTTTTATTATTCGTTTTTATTTTATTGCGTCTATTTGAACGGTTTCAACGATCTAAAATGCTTGAAAATGCTTATTTTAGCAAAACAGCACGTTTTGAGTTTTAATCTGCGTTTTAACGCGTAAAACAGCTTAAAAACGACGAATTTTTATTATTCGTTTTCTATTAATATTGCTTCATTTGAACGATTTCAACGATCTAAAATGCTTGAAAATGCTTATTTTAGCAAAAACAGCACGTTTGAGCTTTTAATCTGCGTTTTAACGCGTAAAACAGCATAAAACGACGAAATTTTTATTATTCGTTTTATTAATATTGCGTCTATTTGAACGATTTCAACGATCTAAAATGCTTGAAAATGCTTATTTTAGCAAAACAGCACGTTTTGAGTTTTAAATTCTGCGTTTTAACGCGTAAAACAGCATAAAAACGACAGAATTTTTAGTATACGTTTTTATTAATATTGCTTCTATTTGAACGATTTCAACGATCTAAATGCTTGAAAATGCTATTTTAGCAAAACAGCACGTTTTGAGCTTTTAATCTGCGTTTTAACGCGTCAAACAGCATAAAAACGACGAAATTTTTATTATTCGTTTTTATTAATATTGCGTCTATTTGAACGATTTCAACGATCTAAAATCCTGAAAATGCTTATTTTAGCAAAACAGCACGTTTTGAGTTTTAAATTCTGCGTTTTAACGCGTAAAACAGCATAAAACGACGAATTTTATTATTCGTTTTTTTATATTTTTATTTGCGTCATTTCTGAACGATTTCAGCGATCTAAAATGCAAAACAGCTTTTTGAGCAAATCTCCCGTTTTAATCTGCGTTTTAACGTGTAAAACAGTTATTATCGAATTTTTATTATTCGTTTTTATTAATAATTTCTTTTAACGATTCAAGATCTAAAATGCTTATTTTAGCAAAACAGCACGTTTTGAGCTTAATCTGCGTTTTAACGCGTAAAACAGCATAAAAACGACGTATTTTTATTATTCGTTTTATTAATATTGCGTCTATTTGAGCGATTTAAAGCGATCTAAAATGCTTGAAAATGCTTATTTTAGCAAAACAGCACGTTTTGAGCTTTTAATCTGCGTTTTAACGCGAAAAACAGCAAAAAAACGCCCGAATTTTTATTATTCGTTTTTATTAATATTGCTTTTTTAACGATTTCAACGATCTAAAATGCTTGAAAATGCTTATTTTAGCAAAACAGCACGTTTTGAGCTTTAATCTGCGTTTTAACGCGTAAAACAGCATAAAAACGACAATTTTTATTATTCGTTTTTATTAATATTGCGTCTTTGAACGATTTCAACGATCTAA
>NW_027046203.1:0-30347 GCF_025399875.1 Dalotia coriaria | reverse complement strand
ATTTTAAAAAAAACGAAATAAAAAAAAAAAAAAACAAAAAAAATTTTCGTCTTTTTATGCTGTTTACGGTTAAAACGCAGATTAAAAAAGCTCAAAACGTTGTTTTGCAAAAATAAGCATTTTCAAGCTTTTTAGATCGTTGAAATCGTTAAAAGACGCAAATTAAAAAACGAATAAAAAAAATTTCGTCGTTTTATGCTGTTTTACGCGTTAAAAACGCAGATTAAAGCTAAAACTTTTTTTTTTGCTAAAATAACAAAAGCTTTTCGTTGAAATCGTTCAAATAGACGCAATAAAAAAAAAAACAAAAATAATAAAATTTCGTGGTTTTTTTTTTACGCTTTAAAAAACCAATTAAAGCTCAAAACGTGCTGTTTTGCTAAAAAAAAATTTTTAAGCATTTTGATCTTTTGAAACTTTAAAAATAAAAATTAATAAAAAAATATAAAAATTCGCGTTTTTAATGCTGAGCATTAAAACGCAGATTAAATCAAACGTGCTGTTTTGCAAAATAAACTTTCAACATTTTTAGACGTTAAATCTTTTCAAATAAGAAATATTAATAAAACGAATAAATAAAAATTCGTCGTTTTTATGCTGTTTTACGCGTTAAAACGCAAAATAAAACTCAAAACGTGCTGTTTTGCTAAAATAACATTTTCAAGCATTTTTAGATCGTTGAAATCGTTAAATAAAGCAATATTAAAACGAATAATAAAAATTCGTCGTTTTTATGCTGTTTTACGCTTTAAAACGCAGATTAAATCAAAACGTGCTGTTTTTAAAATAACATTTTCAAGCATTTTAGATCGTTGAAATCGTTCAAATAGACGCAATATTAATAAAAACGAATAATAAAAATTTCGTACGTTTTATGCTGTTTTACGCGTTAAAACGCGAAAAAAACCAAATTTTTGCTAAAAATGGTTTAAAAGCTTTTAACTTAAATCGTTAAAGGGGAAAATAAATAAAAAAAATAATAAAAAACGCGTTTTTTGCTTTTTTACCAAAACCTTAAAGTAAAAATTGTTTTGCTTAAAAGCAGTTTAAAAGCTTAACGTTGAAATCGTTCAAAATGAGCAAATTAATAAAACGTAGAAATTAAATTTAGCTAGTTACGTTAAAACGAATTAAAAGCTAAAAGTGCTGTTTTGTAAAATAGCATTTTCAAATTTTAAAATCGTTGAAATTTGTTCAAATAAGCAATTTTAAACAATTTAAATTCGTTTAATGCGTTTAGCTTAAAAAGAATAATAAAATGCTGTTTTTTGCTTACTTAAACGATTTTCAAAGCATTTAAAACGTGCAATGTTTCTAAAATAGATCAAGCATTTTAATAAAACGATAATAAAAATTCGCAGTTTTAATGTTAACGATTAAAAAACGATAAATTCACGTGCTGTTTTGCTAAAACGATTTTCAAGCATTAGACGTTGAAATCGTTCAAATAGCAATTTAAAAATCGATATAAAATCGTCGTTTATGCGATTATAATAAAAACGCAATTAAACTCAAAACGTGCTTTTTTGTTTTAAAATAAAGCATTTTCAAGCATTTTAAGATCGTTGAAATCGTTCAAATAAGCATATTAATAAAAACGAATAATAAAATTAATCGTTTTTATGCTGTTTACGCTTAAAACGCAGATTAAAAACTCAAAACGTGCTGTTTTGCTAAATAAGCATTTTCAACATTTAATCATTGAAATCGTTCAAATAGAGCAATATTAATAAAAACGAATAATAAAAATTTAGTCGTTTTTAATGCTGTTTACGGTTAAAAACGCAATTAAAACTAAAATGCTGTTTTTGCTAAAATAACTTTTCAAGCTTAAAGATGATTGAAATCGTTCAAATAGATAGCAATATTAATAAAAGCGAATACATAAAATTTGTCGTTTTAAATCTGTTTTTAACGCGTTAAACGCAGATTAAACTCAAAACGTACTGTTTTGCTAAAATAAGCTTGTTTTCAAATTTTAGATCGTTGAAATCGTTCAAATAGGCAATTTAATAAAAACGATAATAAAGATTTTCGTCGTTTTTATCGTTTTAGCGTTAAAACGCAAATAAAAAGAACTCAAAACGTGCTTGTTTGCTGTTTAAATAAGCATTTTCAAAGCATTTTGCATCGTTGAAATCGTTCAAATAGAGCAATTTAATTAAAACGAATAATAAAAAATCGTTTTTTAATGCTGTTTAAGCGATTAAAAACTTGCAGATTATGCTTCAAAACGTGCTGTTTTGCTAAAATAAGCATTTTTCAAGCATTTTTAGATCGTTGAAATCGTTTTCAAAATAGAAGCAATATTAATAAAAACGAATAATAAAATTTCGTCGTTTTTATGCTGTTTTACGCGTTAAAACGCAGAATAAAAGCTCAAAACGTGCTGTTTTGCTTTAAAATAAGCATTTTCAAGCATTTTAGATCGTTGAAATCGCCGTTCCAAATAGAAGCAATATTGTAAAGAAACGAATAATAAAAATTCGTCGTTTTTTTACTTGTTTTTACGCGTTAAGAAATTAAATAAAACGTGCTGTTTTGCTAAAATAGCATTTTCAGTATTTTAGATCGTTGAAATCGTTCAAATAGAAGCAATATTAATAAAAACGAATAATAAAATTGCGACGTTTTTTATGCTGTTTTACGCGTTAAAATGCAGATTAAAGCTCAAAACGTGCTGTTTGCTAAAATAAGCATTTTCAAGCATTTTTAGATCGTTTGAAATCGTTCAAAGAGAAGCAATATTAATAAAAACGAATAATAAAAATTCGTCGTTTTTATGCTGATTTACGCGTTAAAACGCAGATTAAAGCTCAAAACGTGCTGTTTTGCTAAAATAAGCATTTTCAAGCATTTTAGATCGTTGAAATCGTTCAAATAGACGCAATAAAATAAAAACGAATAATAAAAATTTCGTCGTTTTTATGCTGTTTTACGCGTTAAAACGCAGATTAAAGCTCAAAACGTGCTGTTTTGCTAAAATAAGCATTTTCAAGCATTTTAGATCGTTGAAATCGTTCAAATAGAAGCAATATTAATAAAAACGAATAATAAAAATTTTGTCGTTTTACGCGTTAAAACGCAGATTAAAGCTCAAAACGTGCTTGTTTTGCTAAAATAAGCATTTTCAAGCATTTTAGATCGTTGAAATCGTTTAAATAGAAGCAATATTAATAAAAACGAATAATAAAAAATTCGTCATTTTTATGCTGTTTTACGCGTTAAAACGCAAATTAAAGCTCTAAACGTGCTGTTTTTGCTAAAATAAGCATTTTCAAGCATTTTAGATCGTTGAAATCGCTCAAATAGACGCAATATTAATAAAAACGAATAATAAAATTTCGTCGTTTTATGCTGTTTTACGCGTTAAAACGCAGAATAAAGCTCAAAACGTGCTGTTTTGCTAAAATAAGCATTTTCAAGCATTTTAGATCGTTGAAATCGTTCAAATAGAAGCATATAATAAAAACGAATAATCAAAATTCGTCGTTTTTATGCTGTTTTACGCGTTAAAAACGCAGATTAAAACTCAAAACGTGTTGTTTTGCTAAAATAAGCATTTTCAAGCATTTTAGATCGTTGAAATCGTTCAAATAGACGCAATATTAATAAAAACGAATAATAAAAATTCGTCGTTTTATGCTGTTTTACGCGTTAAAACGCAGATTAAAGCTCAAAACGTGCTGTTTTGCTAAAATAAACATTTTCAAGCATTTTAGATCGTTGAAATCGTTCAAATAGACGCAATATTAATAAAAACGAATAATAAAGAAATTTCGTCGTTTTATGCTGTTTTACGCGGTAAAACGCAGAATAAAGCTCAAAACTTGATGCGTTTTGCTAAAATAAGCATTTCAAGTATTTTTAGATCGTTGAAATCGATTTCAAAGGCGAAGCAATATTAATAAAAACGAATAATAAAAATTCGTCATTTTTATGCTGTTTTACGCGTTAAAACGCAGATTAAAGCTCAAAACGTGCTGTTTTGCTAAAATAAGCATTTCAAGCATTTTAGATCGTTGAAATCGTTCAAATAGACGCAATGTGTAAAACGAATAATAATAAAATTTCATTCGTTTTTATGCTGTTTTGCCGTTAAAACGCAGAATAAACTCAAAACGTGCTGTTTTGCTAAAATAAACATTTTCAAGCATTTTAGATCCCGTTGAAATCGTTCAAATAGCAGCAATATTAATAAAAACGAATAATAAAAAATTCGTCGTTTTATGCTGTTTTACGCGTTAAAACGCAGATTAACGCTCAAAACGTCGCTGTTTTGCTGAAATAAGCATTTTCAAGCATTTTTGAATCGTTGAAATCGTTCAGAAAATAGACGCAATAAAATAAAAACAAATAATAAAATTTCGTCGTTTTGTAACTGTTTTACGCGTTAAAACGCAGATTAAAACTCAAAACATTGCTGTTTTGCTAAAATAAGCATTTTCAAGCATTTTTAAATCGTTGAAATCGTTCAATAGACGCAATATTAATAAAAACGAAAAATAAAAAATGTCGTCGTTTTTATGCTGTTTACGCGTTAAAACGCGAATAAAAGCTCAAAACGTGCTGTTTTGCTTCAAAATAAGCATTTTCAGAAACGCATTTTAGATCGTTGAAATCGTTCAAATAGAAGCAATATTAATAAAAACGAATAATAAAAATTCGTCGTTTTTATGCTGTTTACGCGTTAAAACGCAGATTAAAGCTCAAAACGTGCTGTTTTGCTTCAAAATAAGCATTTTCGAAGCATTTTAGATCGTTGAAATCGTTCAAATAGACGCAATAAAAATAAAAACGAATAATAAAAGAAATTTCGTCGTTTTATGCTGTTTTTACGCGTTAAAACGCAGATAAAGCTCAAAACGTGCTGTTTTGCTAAAATATAAGCATTTTCAAGCATTTTAGATCGTTGAAATCGTTCAGGAAATAGACGCAATAGTAATAAAACGAATAATAAAAATTTCGTCGTTTTATGCTGTTTTACGCGTTAAAACGCAGATTAAAGCTCAAAACGTGCTGTTTTGCTAAAATAAGCATTTTTCGAAGCATTTTTAGATCGTTGAAATCGTTTCAAATAGAAGCAATATTAATAAAAACGAATAATAAAAATTCGTCGTTTTATGCTGTTTTGCGCGTTAAAACGCAGATTAAAGCTCAAAACGTGCTGTTTTAGCACAAAATAAGCATTTTCAAAAATTTTTAGATCGTTGAAATCGTTCAAATAGACGCAATATTAATAAAACGAATAATAAAGAATTTTGTCGTTTTATGCTGTTTAATGCGCGTTAAAACGCAGATTAAAGCTCAAAACGTGCTGTTTTGCTAAAATAAGCATTTTCAAGCATTTTTGAATCGTTGAAATCGATTTCAAATAGACGCAATATTAATAAAAACGAATAATAAAAATTTCGTCGTTTTATGCTGTTTTTACGCGTTAAAACGCAGAATAAAAAGCTCAAAACGTGCTGTTTTGCTGAAACTTAAAAGCATTTTCAAGCATTTTAGATCGTTGAAATCGTTCAAATAGAAGCAATATTAATAAAAACGAATATTAAAATTCGTCATTTTTGCTGTTTGCGCGTTAAACGCAGATTAAAAGCTCAAAACGTGCTGTTTGCTAAAATAAAAGCATTTTTCAAAGAAGCATTTAAAGATCGTTGAAATCGTTCAAATGGGCAGCGCAATATTAATAAAACGAATATGTAAAATTTCGACGTTTTTATGCTGTTTTACGCGTTAAAACGCAGAATAAAGCTCAAAACGTGCTGTTTTGCTGACCAGCATTTTCAAGCATTTTAGATCGTTGAAATCGTTCAAATAGAAGCAATATTAATAAAACGAATAATAAAAAATTCGTCGTTTTTTATGCTGTTTACGCGTTAAGAAACGCAGTTAACGCTCAAACGTTGCGGCTGCTAAAATAAGCATTTTTCCGAAGCATTTTTAGATCGTTGGAAATCGTTCAAATAGACGCCAATAAAATAAAAACAAATAATAAAAAGAATTTCGTCGTTTTATGCTGTTGTTTTGCGCGTTAAAACGCAGATTAAAACTCAAACGTGCTGTTTTGCTAAAACAAAGCATTTCGGCGGCGCAAATCGTTGAAATCGTTCAAATAGACGCAATATTAATAAAAACGGAATAATAAAATTTCGTCATTTTATGCTGCTTTACGCGTTAAAACGCAGATTAAAGCTCAAAACGTGCTGTTTTGCTAAAATAATCATTTTCAAGCATTTTAGATCGTTGAAATCGTTCAAAATAGAAGCAATATTAATAAAACGAATAATAAAAATTCGTCGTTTTTTTATGCTGTTTTACGCATTAAAACGCAGATTGAAAGCTCAAAACGTGCTGTTTTGCTAAAATAAAAGCATTTTCAAGCATTTAGATCGTTGAAATCGTTTCAATAGACGCAATATTGACAAAACGAATAATAAAAATTTCGTCGTTTTTATGCTGTTTTTACGCTTTAAACGCGTTAAAGCTCAAAACGTGCTGTTTTTGCTAAAATAAGGATTTTCAAGCATTTTAGATCGTTGGGGAAATCACACATTTCAAATAGACGCAATATTAATAAAACGAATAATAAAAATGTCGTCGTTTTTATGCTGTTTTTACGCGTTAAAACGCAGAATAAAGCTCAAAACGTGCTGTTTGCTAAAATATAAAGCATTTTCAAGCATTTTTAGATCGTTGAAATCGTTCCAAATAGAGAA
Organism: Dalotia coriaria; assembly: GCF_025399875.1. NCBI lineage: Eukaryota > Metazoa > Arthropoda > Insecta > Coleoptera > Staphylinidae > Dalotia > Dalotia coriaria. The sequence continues at coordinate 23,625 of NW_027046203.1, read as the reverse complement.
GCAATATTAATAAAAACGAATAATAAAAATTCGTCACGTTTTTATGCTGTTTACGCGTTAAAACGATTAAGCTCAAAACGTGCTGTTTTGCTAAAATAAGCATTTTCAAGCATTTTTAGATCGTTGAAATCGTTCAAATAGACGCAATATTAATAAAAAACGAATAATAAAAATTTCGTCGTTTTATGCTGTTTTACGCGTTAAAACGCAGAATAAAACTCAAAACGTGCTGTTTTGCTAAAATAAGCATTTTCGAAGCATTTTTAGATCGTTGAAATCGTTCAAATAGAGCAATATTAATAAAAAACGAATAATGAAATTTCGTCATTTTTATGCTGTTTTACGCGTTAAAACGCAGTTAAAGCTCAAAACGTGCTGTTTTGCTAAAATAAACATTTTCAAGCGATTTTAGATCGTTGAAATCGTTCCAAATAGACGCAATATTAATAAAAACGAATAATAAAAATTTCGTCGATTTTAGCATGCTGTTTTACGCGTTAAAACGCAGAATAAAAGCTCAAAACGATGCTGTTTTGCTTTAAAATAAGCATTTTCAAGCATTTTAGATCACGTTGAAATCGTTCAAATAGAAACAATATTAATAAAAACGAATAATAAAAATTCGTCGTTTTATGCTGTTTACGCGTTAAACGCAGATTAACACTCAAAACGTGCTGTTTTGCTAAAATAAGCATTTTCAAAAGCATTTTAGATCGTTGAAATCGTTCAAATAGACATAATAAAATAAAAAACAAATAAAAATTTCGTCGTTTTATGCTGTTTTTACGCGTTAAAGCAGATTAAAACTCAAAACGTGCTGTTTTGCTAAAATAAGCATTTTCAAGCATTTTTAAATCGTTGAAATCACGTTCAAATAGACGCAATATTAATAAAACGAATAATAAAAAAGAATTTCGTCGTTTTTATGCTGTTTTACGCGTTAAAACGCAGAATAAAAACCAAACGATGCTGTTTTGCTAAAATAAAGCATTTTCAAGCATTTTAGATCGTTGAAATCGTTCAAATAGAAGCACTATTAATAAAAACGAATAATAAAAAATTCGTCGTTTTTATGCTGTTTACGCGTTAAACGCAGATTAAAGCACAACGTGCTGTTTGCACAAAATAAAAACATTTTCAAGCATTTTAGATCGTTGAAATCACGTTCAAATAGACACCAATATTATTAATAAAACGAATAATAAAAATTCGTCGTTTTTATGCTGTTTTACGCGCGTTAAAACGCAGATTAAAAGCGAAACGTTGCTGTTTTGCTAAAATAAAAGCATTTTCAAAGCATTTTAGATCGTTGAAATCGTTCAAATAGAAGCAATATTAATAAAAACGAATAATAAAAATTCGTCGTTTTATGCTGTTTTTGCGCATTAAAACGCAGATTAAGCTTTCAAAACGTGCTGTTTTGCTAAAATAAGCATTTTCAAGCATTTTAGATCGTTGAAATCGTTCAAATAGAAGCAATATTAATAAAACGAATAATAAAAAATTCGTCACGTTTTTATGCCATTTTACGCGTTAAAACGCAGATTAAAGCTAAAAACGTGCTGTTTTTTAAAAAAAACACCAAAGCTTTTTTAGATCGTTGAAATCTTTTCCGGGGGGCGAATTTAAAAAAAAAGGGGTAAAAAAAATTTTCCCCGTGGGTTTTATGCTGTTTACGCTTTAAAAAACGCAGAATAAAGCTCAAAACGTGCTGTTTTGCAAAAAAAAAACATTTTCAAGCATTTTTAAATCGTTGAAATCGTTCAAATAGAAGAATATTAATAAAAACGAATAATAAAAATTCGTCGTTTTATGCTTTTTTACGCGTTAAAACGCAGATTAACGCTCAAAACGTGCTTTTTTTGCTAAAATAAGCTTTTTTAAAGCTTTTTTAAAATCTTTGGGAAATCTTTTAAAATGGACGCAATAAAAAAAAAAAACGAATAATAAAATTTCATCGTTTTTTTGTTTTACGCGTTAAAACGCAGTTTAAAAAGCTAAAAACGTGCTTTTTTTAAAATAAGCATTTTCAAGCATTTTAGATCGTTAAAAATCTTAAAAATAGAAGCAATATTAATAAAAAGGGAATAAAAAATTCGCCCGTTTTTATGTTGTTTTCCGCGTTAAAAAACGCAGTTTAAAAACTCAAAACGTGCAGTTTTTGCAAAAACATTTTCAAGCATTTTAGATCGTTGAAATCGTTCAAATAGACGCAATATTAATAAAAACGAATAAAAAAAAATTCGTCGTTTTATGTTTTTTACGCGTTAAAACGCAGTTTAAAAACCCTCAAAACTTGCTGTTTTCCCAAAAAAAAAGCATTTTCAAGATTTTAGACCGTTGAAACCCGTTCAAATAGACGCAATAAAATAAAAACGAATAAAAAAAAATTTCGTCTTTTTTATGCTTTTTTACCCCTTTAAAAACCCCAAGTTTAAAAACCTAAAAACGTGCTGTTTTCCCTAAAAATTTTCCAAGCATTTTAAATCGTTGAAATCGTTCAAATAGACGCAATATTAAAAAAAAAACGAATAAAAAAAATTTTCCCGTCTTTTTTATGTTTTTTTACGGGGTTAAAAACGCAGATTAAAGCCCCCAAAACGTGCTTTTTTTGCAAAAAATAATCTTTTTTCAAGCTTTTTTAGATCGTTAAAATGTTCAAATAGAAGCAATATTTAAAAACGAATAAAAAAAAATTCGTCTTTTTTATGCTGTTTTACGCATTAAAACGCAGATTAAATTTTAAAAACGTGCTTTTTTTTGCTAAAAAAAAGCATTTTCAAGCTTTTTAGACCGTTGAAATCGTTCAAATAGACCCTATTAAAAAAAAAACGAATAAAAAAAATTTCGTCGTTTTTATGTTTGTTTTACGCTTTAAAAAACGAAAGAAAAAAACTCAAAACGTGCTTTTTTTGCTAAAAAAAATCATTTTCAAGAAATTTTTTAGACCCGGTTGAAATCGTTCAAATAGAGGGCAATATTAAAAAAAAACGAATAATAAAAATTTCGTCTTTTTTTATCCCTTTTTAGGGTTAAAACGCAGTTTAAAAAGCTCAAAACGTGCTTTTTTGGGAAAATAAGCACTTTCAAGCATTTTAGATCGTTAAAAATCGTTCAAATAGACGCAATAAAAATAAAAACAAAATAATAAAAATTTCGTCGTTTTATGCTTTTTTTACGCGAAAAACGCAGAATAAAGCTAAAAACGTGCTGTTTTCCCTAAAATAAGCATTTTCAAGCTTTTTTAGATCGTTGAAATCGTTCAAAAAAGGGGGTTATTAAAAAAAAGGGAATAAAAAAAATTCGTGGGAAATGCTGTTTACGCGTTAAAAAACGCAGATTAAACCCTCAAAACGTGCTGTTTTGTTTAAAAAAAAGCATTTTCAAGCTTTTTGGAAGGGGGTTGAAATCGTTTCAAATAGACGCAAAAAAAAAAAAGGGAATAATAAAAATTTCGTCTTTTTTATGCTGTTTTACGCGTTAAAACGCAGTTTAAAAACTAAAAACATGCTGTTTTGCTAAAATAAGCATTTTCAAGCATTTTAGATCGTTAAATCTTTAAAAATGGGCAATATTAATAAAAAAAGAAAAAAAAATTTCTCGTTTTATGCGGGGCTTAAAACGCGATTAAAAGCTAAAAAACGTGCTGTTTTGTAAAATAAGCCAAGCATTTTGATCGTTGAAATCGTTTAAATAGGCAATATTAATAAAAAAAAAAAAAAAAAAAATTCGTCATTTTATGCGTTTTCGGAAAACGCAGAAAAAAAGCTCTAAACGGCTTTTTTTTTTTACGATTTTCAAGCTTTTTAGATCGTTGAAATGCTCAAATAGACGCCAAATTAAAAAAAAACGAATAATAAAATTTGTCGTTTTGCTTTTTTCGCGTTAAAAACGCGAATAAACTAAAAAGGGCTTTTTTTTAAAATAAGCTTTTTTCAAGATTTTAGATCGTTGAAATCGCCCCAAATGAAGCAATATTAATAAAAACGAATAACAAAAACCTTTTTTTATTTTATTAGGGTTAAAAACGCAGATTAAACCAAAACGTTTGTTTTGCTAAAATAACATTTTCAAGCAAGACGTTGGTCGTTCAAATAGACGCAATATTAAAAAAAAAACGAAAAAAAAAATTGCCCGTTTTTATGTTTTTTTACGCGTTAAAACGCGTTTAAAAAGTCAAAACTTTTTTTGCTAAAATACATTTTAAGCATTTTAGATCTTTTGAAATGTTCAAATAGAAGAATATTAAAAAAAAACGAAAATAAAATTTCGTCGTTTTATGTTTTTACGCTTAAAACGCGGAATAAAGCTAAAAACGCTGTTTTGCAAAAATAACATTTTCAAGCTTTTTGACGTTAAAACGTTCAAAAGAAGCAATATTAAAAAAAACGAAAAATAAAAAATTCGTCGTTTTTATGCTGTTTTGCTTTAAAAATGCAGATTAAAGCTCAAACTGCTGTTTTGCTAAAAAAGCTTTTTCAAGCATTTTAGATCTTGAAATGCAAAAAAGGCAAAAAAAATAAAAACGAGTAAAAAAAAATTTCGTCGTTTTATGCTTTTTTACGCGTTAAAACGCAGACAAAAAGCTAAAACGTTTTTTTTCAAAATAAGCATTTTCAATTTTTTAGATCGTTGAAACCCCGTTCAAATAAAAAATAAAAAAAACGAAAAATAAAAAATTTCGTTTTTTGCTGAGGGTTAAAACGCAGATTAAACTCAAAATTTTTGCTGTTTTGCTAAAATAACATTTTCAAGCATTTTAGATCGTTAAATCGTTTAAATAGAAAATATTAATAAAACGAATAAAAATTTTTTTTTTATGCTGTTTTACGCTTTAAAAACGCAGAAAAAAAGCCCCAAACGCTGTTTGAAAATAAGCATTTTCAAGCATTTTAGATCGTTGAAATTTCAAATAGAAGCAATATTAATAAAAGAATAAAAAAAAATTCGTCGTTTTTGTTTTTAGGTTAAAACGCAGATTCTAAAAACGTTTTTTTTGCTAAAATCATTTTCAAGCATTTTAGATCGTTGAAATCGTTCAAATAGAAGCAATAGTTAATAAAACGAATGCACAAAAATTCGTCGTTTTATGCTGTTTTACGCGAACGGTGAATAAAGCCTCCAAACAAGTGTTTTGCTAAAATAAGCATTTTCAAGCATTTTAGATCGTTGAAATCGTTCAAATAGAAGCAATATTAATAAAAACGAATAATAAAAAATTCGTCGTTTTTATGCTGTTTTACGCGTTAAAACGCAGATTAACGCTCAAAACGCTGTTTTCGCAACAAGCATTTTCAAGCATTTTAGATCGTTGAAATCGTTTAAATAGACGCAATAAAATAAAAACGAATATCAGTACGTCGTTTTATAAGCGTTTTACGTTAGGCAAAACCGCAGAACAAAAGCTTCCAAAACGTGCTGTTTTACAAAATAAGCATTTTTGCCATTTGATCAAGAAATCGTTCAAATAGAAGTAACATTAATAAAAACGAATAATAAAATTTCGTCGTTTTTATGCGCGTTGTTTTACGCGTTAAAACGCAGATTAAGTCTAAAGGTGCTGTTTTGCTAAAATAAGCATTTTCAAGATTTTAGATCGTTGAAATCGTTTAAATAGAAGCAATATTAATAAAAACGAATAATAAAAAATTCGTCATTTTATGCTGTTTTTTACGCGTTAAAACGCAGATTAAAGCTCTAAACGTGCTGGTTTTGCTAAAATAAGCATTTTCAAGCATTTTAGATCGTTGAAATCGCTCAAATAGACGCAATATTAATTAAAAACGAATAATAAAAATTTCGTCGTTTTTATGATGTTTTACGCGTTAAAACGCAGAATAAAGCTCAAAACGTGCTGTTTGCTAAAATACATTTTCAAGCATTTTGATCGTTGAAATCGTCCAAATAGAAGCAATATTAATAAAAACGAATAATCAAAATCTTCGTCGTTTTATGCTGGCTACGCGCAGATTGCAAGCTCAAAACGTGCTGTTTTGCTAAAATAAGCATTTTCAAGCATTTTAGATCGTTGAAATCGTTCAATAGACGCAATATTAATAAAAACGAATAATAAAACCTGTCGTTTTATGTTGTTTACGCGTTAAAACGCAGGATTAAAGCTCAAAACGTGCTGTTTTACAAAATAAGCATTTTCAAGCATTTCCGATCGTTGAAATCGTCTAAATAGAAGCAATATTAATAAAACGAATAATAAAATTTCCGTCGTTTTATGCGTTGTTTTACGCGTTAAAACGCAGAATAAAGCTCAAACGTGCTGTTTGCTAAAATAAGCATTTTCAAGCATTTCAGATCGCTGAAACGTTCAAATAGCTACTATTACAAAAACGGCAACACAGCATCTGTCGTTTTATGTTGTTTTACGCGTTAAAATGCAGATTAAAGCTCAAAATGTGCTGGTTTTGCTAAAATAAGCATTTGCCATTTTAGATCGTTGGAAATCGTTCTCAACAGACGCAACAAAAATAAAACGAAGTACCAATGCGTACCGTCGTTTTATGTTGTTTTACGCGTTAAAACGCAGACTAAAAGCTCAAACGTGCTGTTTTATAAAATAAGCATTTTTCAAGCATTTTAGATCAAGCTGAAATCGTTCTAAATAGAAGCAACATAATAAAACGAATCAATAAAAATTTCGTCGTTTTTATGCTGTTTTACGCGTTAAAACGGCGATTAAAAGCTCAAACTTGCTGTTTTGCTAAAAATAAGCATTTTCTGCCATTTTAGATCGTTGAACGTTTAAATAGAAGCAATATTAATAAAAACGAATAATAAAATTTCGTCGTTTTATAAGCTGTTTTTACGCGTTAAAAACGCAGAATAAAAGCTCAAAACGTGCTGTTTTGCTAAAATAAGCATTTTCAAGCATTTTAGATCGTTGAAATCGTTCAAATAGAAGCAATATTAATAAAAAACGAATAATAAAAATTGCCGCTTTATGCTGTTTTACGCGTTAAACGCGTGATTAAAGCTCAAAAACGTGCTGTTTTTGCTAAAATAAGCATTTTCACATTTTAGATCGTTGAAATCGTTCAAATAGACGCATATTAATAAAAACGAATAATAAAAAATTCGTCGTTTTTATGTTGTTTTACGCGTTAAAACGCAGATTAAAAGCTCAAAATCGTGCTGTTTTGCTAAATAAGCATTTTCAAGCATTTTAGATCGCTGAAATCGTTTAAATAGAAGCTAATATTAATAAAAACGAATAATAAAATTCTCGTCGTTTTTATGCTGTTTTACGCGCAAATGCAGAATAAAGCTCAAAACGCTATTTTGCTGTAAAATAAGCATTTTCAAGCATTTTGTGATCGTTGAAATCGTTCAAATAGAAGCTAATATTAATAAAAACGAATACAAAAAATTCGTCGTTTTATGCTGTTTTACGCGTTAAAAACGCAGATTAAAAGCTCTAACGCTGTTTGCTAAAAATAAGCATTTCAAGCATTTTAGATCGTTGAAATCACTTAAATAGAAGCTGGCAATATTAATAAAAACGAATAATAAGTAACGTCATTTTATGCTGTTTTTACGCGTTAAACGGCAGATTAAAAGCTCTAAACGCGCTGTTTTGCTAAAATACATTTTCAAGCATTTAGATCGTTGAAATCGTCAACAGACGCAATATTAATAAAAAACGAATAATAAAAATTTCGTCGTTTTATGATGTTTTACGCGTTAAAACGCAGAATAAAGCCCCCAAAACGCCGTTTTGCTAAAATAAGCATTTTTCGCGATTTCCAGATCGTTGAAATCGTCCAAATAGCTAAATATTACTGTAAAACGAATAATCGTACCGTCGTTTTATGCTGTATTACGCTGCTGCCCGCAGATTAAAGCTCAAACGTGTTGTTTTGCCGTACAAGCATTTTCAAGCATTTTAGATCGTTGAAATCGTTCAAATAGACGCAATATTTAATAAAAACGAATATCAAAAAATTCGTCGTTTTATGTTGTTTTACGCGTTAAAACGCATTAAAGCTCAAAACGTGCTGTTTTGCTGCAAAATAAGCATTTTCAAGCATTTTAGATCGTTGAAATCGTTCAAATAGAAGCAATATTAATAAAAACGAATAATAAAAAATTTCGTCGTTTTTGTGTGCCGTTTTACGTTAAAAACGGCGAATAAAGCTCAAAACGCGCTGTTTTTGCTAAAATAAGCATTTTCAAGCATTTTAGATCGCTTTGAAACGCGTTCAAATAGAAGTTAATATTAATAAAACGAATAATAAAAATTGCCGTTTTGCGTTGTTTTACGTTAAAATGGTGATTAAAAGCCTCAAAACGCTGTTTTGGCGTAAAAATACATTTTCAAAGACGATCGTTGAAATCGTTCAAATAGACGCAAATAAAAATAAAACGAATAATAAAAAATTTCGTCGTTTTATGCTGTTTCGCCGCGTTAAAACGCACTAAAGCTCAAAACGCTGTTTTACAAAATAAGCATTTTCGCCATTTTAGATCGTTGAAATCGTTAAATAGAAGCAATATTAATAAAACGAATAATAAAAATTTCGTCGTTTTTATGCTGTTTACGCGTTAAACGCAGATTAAAAGCTCAAAACTTGCTGTTTTGCTAAAATAAGCATTTCAAGCATTTTAGATCGCTGGAAATCGTTTAAATAGAAGCAATATTAATAAAACGAATAATGCGCCTGGCCGTTTTTATGTTGCTTTACGTTAAACGCGGCGAACAAAGCTCAAAACGTGCTGTTTTGCTAAAAATAAGCATTTTCGCGTTATTTCTGATCGTTGAAATCGTTCAAATAGAAGCAATATTAATAAAAAAAAAACGAATAATGTAAATTGTCGTTTTATGCTGTTTTACGCGTTAAACGCAGATTAAAAGCTCAAAACGTTGTTTTTGCTAAATAAGCATTTTCAAGGTTTTAGACTGCTTGAAATCGTTCTCAAATAGACGCGCAATATTAATAAAAACGAATAATAAAAATTCCGTCGTTTTGTCGCTGTTTTACGCGTTAAAACGCAGATTGTGCCTCAAACGTGCTGTTTTGGCTAAAATAAGCATTTTCAAGCATTTTAGATCGCTGGAAATCGTTTTAAATAGAAGCAATATTAATAAAAACGAATAATAAAAAATTTCGTCGTTTTATGTTGTTTTTACGTTAAAACGCAGAATGTGCTCAAAACGTGCTATTTTGCTAAAATAAGCATTTTCAAGCATTTAGATCGTTGGAAATCGTTCAAATAGAAGCAATATTAATAAAAACGAATAATAAAAAATTCGTCGTTTTATGCTGTTTTACGCGTTAAAACGTTAAGATTAAGCTCAAAACGTGCTGTTTTGCTGCTAAAATAAGCATTTTCGCATTTTACCGTTGAAATCGTTCAAATAGAAGCAATATTAAATAAAAAACGAATAATAAAAATGCCGTTTTATGCTGTTTTACGCGTTAAACGCAGAATAAAGCTCAAAACGTGCTGTTTTGCTAAAATAAGCATTTTCAAGCATTTTAGATCGTTAAACGTCAAACAGAAGCACATTAATAAAACGAATAATAAAAAATTCGTCGTTTTATGCTGTTTTACGCGTTAAAACGCAGATTAACGCTCAAAACGTGCTGTTTTGCTAAAATAAGCATTTCAAGATTTTAGATCGTTGAAATCGTTTAAATAGACGCAATAAAAATAAAAACGAATAATAAAAATTTCGTCGTTTTTATGCTGTTTTACGCGTTAAACGCAGAATAAAGCCCTCCTGTAAAATCGTGCTGTTTTGCTAAAATAAGCATTTTCAAGCATTTTAGATCGTTGAAATCGTTCAAATAGAAGCAATATTAATAAAAAAGGAATAACCGTACCCGTCGCTTTATGCTGTTTTACGCGTTAAAACGCAGATTAAAGCTCAAACGTTGTTTTGCTAAAATAAGCATTTTCTCAAGCATTATAACGTTGAAATCGTTCAACAGAAGCAATATTAATAAAAACCAATAATAAAAATTTCTGTCGTTTTTATGCTGTTTACGCGTTAAAACGCAGATTAAAGCTCAAAACGTGCTGTTTTGCTAAAATAAGCATTTCAAGCATTTTAAATCGTTGAAATCGTTCAAATACGCAACATTAATAAAAAACGAATAATAAAATTTCGTCGTTTTGCTGCTTTACGCGTTAAAACGCAGATTGTGAGCTCAAACGTGCTGTTTTGCTGCACAATCATTTCAAGCATTTTAGATCGTTGAAATCGTTCAAATAGAAGCACATAATAAAACGAATAATAAAAATTCGCCGTGTTTTTATGCTGTTTTACGCATTAAAACGCAGATTAAAGCTCAAAACGTGCTGTTTGCTAAATAAGCATTTTCGCTGCTTTGAGATCGTTGAAATCGTTCAAATAGACGCACATTAATAAAAAACGAATAATAAAAATTTCGTCGTTTTATGCTGTTTACGCGTTAAAACGCTGATTAAAGCTCAAACGCGCGGTTTTGCTAAAATAAGCATTTTCAAGCATTTTAGATCGTTGAAATTGCTTCTAAATAGAAGCAATATTAATAAAACGAATAATGTAAAAAATTCGTCATTTTGCTGTTTTACGTTAAAACGCAGATTACCAAACGTGCTGTTTTGCTAAAATAAGCATTTTCAAGCATTTTAGATCGTTGAAACTCAAATAGACGCACATTAATAAAACGAATAATAAATTTCGTCGTTTTTATGTTGTTTTACGCGCGTTAAAACGCAGAATAAAGCTCAAACGTGCTGTTTTGCTAAAATAAGCATTTTCTACATTTTAGATCGTTGAAATCGTTCAAATAGAAGCAATATTAATAAAAACGAATAATCAAAAATTCGTCGTTTTATATGCTGTTTACGCGTTAAAACGCAGATTAAAGCTCAAAACGTGTTGTTTTGCTAAACAGCATTTTTCGCCATTTTAGATCGTTGAAATTGTCTCAAATAGAAGCATTATTAATAAAACGAATAATCAAAATCTGTCGTTTTATAAGGCATTTTACGTTAAACGCAGATTAAAGCTCAAAACGTGTTGTTTTGCCAAAATAAATACGCGACGAAATCGCTGAAATCGTCTCAACAGACGCAATATTACCAAAAAACGAATAATAAAAAATTCGTCGTTTTATGCTGTTTTACGCGTTAGCAAACGCTAGATTTAAAAGCTCAAAACGTGCTGTTTTGCTAAAATAAGCATTTTCAAGCATTTTAGATCGTTGAAATCGTTCAAATAGCTACACAATAAAAACGAATAATAAAAATTCGTCGTTTTATGCTGTTTTACGCGTTAAAAACGCAGAATAAAGCTCAAAACGTGCTGTTTTGCTAAAATAAGCATTTTCAAGCATTTAGTTAGTTGAAACGTTCAAATAGAAGCCAATATTAATAAAACGAATAATAAAAAAAATCGTCGTTTTTATGTTGTTTACGCGTTAAAACGCAGATTAACGCTCTCAAACGCGCTGTTTTGCTAAAATAAGCATTTTCGCTGCTATTTTAGATTGCTGGAAATCGCTCCAAACAGACGCAGCAACAAAAAAAACGAATAATGGCAATTTCTGCCGTTTTTATGTCGTTTTACGCGTTAAAACGCAGGATTAAAGCTCAAAACGTGCTGTTTGCCAAACAGCGACAAGCATTTTAAATGCCGAAATCGTTCAAATAGACGCAATATTAATAAAAAACGAATAATAAAAAAATCTTCGTCGTTTTATGCTGTTTCCGGCTTTAAAACGCAGATTAAAGCTCAAAACGCTGTTTTGCTAAAATAAGCATTTTCAAGCATTTTAGATCGCTGAAATCGTTCAAATAGACGAAAAATTTTTAAATAAAACGAATAAAAAAAAATTCGTCGTTTTTATGCTGTTTTTTACGCTTTAAAAACGAGAAAAGCTCAAACGTGCTGTTTTGAAAAAATAAGCATTTTCGCATTTTGATCGGAACGTTAAATTGAAGAATAAAAAAAACGAAAAAAAAAAATTTCGCCTTTTTTATGTGTTTCCGTTAAAACGCAGAAAAGCCAAAACGTGTGTTTTGCTAAAAAAGATTTTCGCATTTTAGATCGTTGAAAACGTTTAAAAGGAAATTAAAAAAAACGAATAAAAAAAGCCTTTTTTATGCTTTTTTACGCAAAACGCAGTTCCCAAAAACGCTTTTTTGCAAAAATAAGCATTTTCGCATTTTGATCGGAAAACTTTCAAATGACGCAATATTAAAAAAAAACAATAATAAAATTTGCCCTTTTTTATGGTTTTACGCGAAAACGCAAATCCCTTAAAGGGTTTTTTTTGCAAAATGCATTTTCAAGTTTTTAAATCGTTGAAATGTTCAAATAGACGTTTAATAAAAAACGAAAAAAAAAATTTCCCCGGTTTTTTGTTTTCCCCGTTAAAACGAGATTAAAGCTAAAACGGCTTTTTTGCTAAAATAAGCATTTTCGCTTTTTAGATCGTTGAAATCGTTCAAATAGAAGAAAATTTAATAAAAACGAATAAAAAAAATTTCGTCGAAATTTGTTTTAACGCTTTAAAAACGCAGATTAAAGCTCAAAACATGTTTTTTTTGCAAAAAAACATTTTAAAGCATTTTCTCGTTGAAATCGTTCAAATAGAAGCATAAAAAAAAAACGAAAAATAAAAATTTCGCCTTTTTTATGTTTTTTACCGTTAAAACGAGATTAAAGCTCAAAACTTGCTGTTTTTAAAATAAGATTTTCAAGCATTTTGACTTGAAATCGTTTAAAAGGTAAAAAAAAAAACGAAAAAAAAAATTTCGTCTTTTTTATGCTGTTTTACGCGTTAAACGCGAATAAAGCTCAAACGTGCTGTTTTGCTAAAATAAGCATTTTCAAGCATTTTAGATCGTTGAATGTCAAATAGAAGCAATATTAATAAAAACGAATAAAAAAATTCGTCGTTTTATGGTTTTACGCGTTAAACGCAGAAAAGCTCAAAACGTGTTTTTTTTGCTAAAATAAGCTTTTTCGCATTTTAGACAAACGTTCCGAAAAAGCGCAAATTAAAAAAAAAACGAATAAAAAAAAATTCGTCGTTTTATGCTTTTTTTTACGCGTTAAACGCAGTTTAAAAAGCTAAAAAGGGCTGTTTTTAAAAAAGCATTTTCAAGCATTTTAGATCGTTGAAATCGTTTAAATAGAAGAATTTTTAATAAAAACGAATAATAAAAATTTCGTCGTTTTATGTGTTTTACGCGAAAACGCAGAAAAAAGTAAAAACGTGCTTTTTTGCTAAAATAAGCATTTTCAAGCATTTTGATCTTTTAAACGCAAAGAAGCAAATTAATAATAAACGAAAAAAAAAAAATGTCTTTTTTATGTTGTTTTACGCGTTAAAACGCAGAAAAAAAGCTCAAACGTGCTTTTTTAAAATAAGCATTTTCAAGCAAAGTTGAAATCGTTCAAAAGAAGAATAAAAAAAAAACGAATAATAAAAATTGTTTTTATGTGTTTTACGCGTTAAAACGCAGATTAACGCTCAAAAGGGCTGTTTTGCTTGCTTTTCCCCTTTTTGATCGTTAAATGTTTAAATAGACGAAAAAAAAAAAAAACGAATAAAAAAAATTTCCGTTTTTATGCTTTTTTACGCGTTAAAACGCGATTAAAGCTAAAAAACGTGCTGTTTTGCTAAAATAAGAAAAGAAGAGGGAAAACGCCCAAAAAGACGCAAATTAATAAAAACGAATAAAAAAAACCCGTCGTTTTATGCTGTTTTACGCTTTAAAAAACGCAGAAAAAAAGTAAAAAACGTGCTTTTTGCTAAAAAAAGCATTTTAAAGCTTTTAGACGTTGAAACGCCCAAATAGAAGCAATATTAATAAAAAGGAATAATAAAAAATTCGTCGTTTTATGTGTTTGCGTTAAAACGAGAAAACCAAAACGTGTTGTTTTGCAAAAATAAGCTTTTTCAACATTATAGATCGTTGAAATGTTAAAATAGATGCAAATTAAAAAAAACGAATAATAAAAATTCTCGTTTTATGCGTTTTACGCGTTAAACGCAGAATAAAAGCTCAAAACGTGCTTTTTTGCTAAAATAAGCTTTTCCCAAGCTTTTTGGATCGTTGAAATCGTTCAAATAGAAGCAATATTAAAAAAAACCAAATAAAAAATTTTCCCGTCTTTTTTATCCCTTTTTTTACGCTTAAAAACGCAGTTTAAAAACCCTAAAAACGTTTGTTTTGCTAAAATAAGCATTTTCAAGCATTTTTAAATCGTTAAAACCGTTCAAAAGACGCAAATTAAAAAAAAACGAATAAAAAAAAATTTCGCCGTTTTATAAGCTGCTTTACGCGTTCGCCAATTAGAGCTAAAAAACGTGCTGTTTTGCTAAAATAACTTTTCAAGCATTTTAGATCGTTAAAACCGTTAAAAATGGGAAGCAAATATTAAAAAAAAAACGAATAATAAAAATTCGTCTTTTTTATTTTTTTACGCGTTAAAAGGGAAATTTGGCTAAAAAAGGGCTTTTTTTGCTAAAATAAGTTTTTTCCCCATTTTAGTTAGTTGAAATCGTTCAAATGGGCAATATTAAAAAAAAAACGAATAAAAAAAAAATCGTCTTTTTTATGTTGTTTTACGCGTTAAAACGCAGATTAACGCCTAAAAAACGTGCTGTTTTGTTTAAAATAAGCTTTTTCAAGCATTTTAGATTGTTAAAAAATCGTTCAAATAGACGCAATAAAAAAAAAAAACGAATAAAAAATTTTCCCCGCCTTTTTTAGTTTTTACGCGTTAAAACGAAATTAAAAGCTCAAAAGGCTGTTTTGCTAAAAATAAGCATTTTCAAGCATTTTAAATCGTTGAAATCGTTCAAAAAAGGACATTAAAAAAAAACAAATTTAATTTAAAAATTGGCCGTTTTATGCGTTTTACGTTTTAAAACGCAGTTTAAAAAGCTAAAAACGTGCTGTTTTGCTAAAAAAAAAGCATTTTCAAGCATTTTAGATCGCTGAAATCGTTCAAATAGACGCAATATTAATAAAACGAATAATAAAATTTCGTCGTTTTATGCTGTTTTACGCGTTAAAACACTGATTAAAGCTCAAAACGTGCTGTTTTGCTAAAATAAACATTTTCAAGCATTTTAGATCGTTGAACGTCTTTCAAATAGACGCGCACATTAATAAAAAACGAATAATAAAAATTCGTCAGCCTTTTATGCTGTTTTACGCGTTAAAACGCAGAATAAAGCTCAAAACGCGCTGCTGTTTTGCTAAAATTTAAGCATTTTCAAGCATTTTAGATCGCTGAAACCGTTCAAATAGACGCAATATTAACAAAAACGAATAATAAAAATTTCGTCGTTTTTATGTTGTTTTACGCGTTAAAACGGTGATTAAAGCTCGAAAAGTGCTGTTTTGCTAAAATAAGCATTTTCAAGCATTTTAGATCGTTGAAATCGTTCAAATAGAAGCAATATTAACAAAATGAATAATAAAATTCGTCGTTTCGTTGTTTTGTTTTAAAACGCAGATTAAAGCTCAAAACGCGCTGTTTGCTAAAATAAGTTTACTTTCTAAGCATTTTAGATCGTTGAACCGTTCAAATAGACGTGCATTATTAATAAAACGAATAATAAAAATTTCGTCGTTTTATGCGTTGTTTTACGCGTTAAACTGATTAAAGCTCAAAACGTGCTGTTTTACAAGCATTTTCGCGAATTTTAGATCGTTGAAATCGTTCAAATAGACGTGCAATATTAATAAAAAACGAATAATAAAAATTCGTCGTTTTATGCTGTTTTACGTTAAAACGCAGATTAAAGCTCAAACGTGCTGTTTTGCTAAAATAAGCATTTTCAAGCATTTTAGATCGTTGAAACCGTTCAAATAGCAATATTAATAAAAACGAATAATAAAATTTCTGTCGTTTTTATGTTGTTTTACGCGTTAAAACGCAGATTAAAAGCTCAAAACGTATTGTTTTATTAAAATAAGCATTTTCAAGATTTTAGATCGTTGAAACTGCTTCTAAATAGGAAGCAATATTAATAAAAAAACGAATAATAAAAATTGTCATTTTATAAGTTGTTTTTACGCGTTAAAACGCAGATTAAAGCTCAAACGTGCTGTTTTGCTAAATAAGCATTTTCAAGCATTTTAGATCGTTGAAATCGTTCAAATAGACGCAATATTAATAAAAACGAATAATAAAAATTTTGTCCTTTTAGTTGCTCTTTACGCGCCAAAACGCAAGAACAAAAGCCCAAAACGCGCCGCCTTGCCAAAAACGCTACTTCGCCATTTCCAGATCGCCGAATGTCCTCAAACAGACGCAATATTATCTACTGTCGTTTTACGTTGCCTACCCGCCGCGTAAGACGTCAAAACGCCGCTCCTGTTAAAATAAGTTATTGCTATTTAGACGCCGAAATCGTTCAACAGTAGCAATATTAATAAAAACGAATAATAAATTGTCGCCTTCATGTTAATCGCGCGCTAAAAACGCAGACAAGTTTAAACACGCTGCCTTCGTTAAAATGTTATTTCAAAGAGTCGCCGAAACCGTTCAAACAGACGCAATAAAAACGAATAATAAATCCTCGTCGTTTACGCCGTTTCGTCGCCAAAAAACGCAGAATAAAAACGCGCCGTTCGTTAGCCAGCATTTGTCGCGACGCCGAAAACCGTCCGCAAACAGACGCAGTAATATAAAAACGAACAATGTGGCTCGTCGCAGCCTTTATGTTACCACGCGTTAAAAACGCAGATTGTCAAAACGTGCTGTTCAAAAGATTTCGCCATTTTTGGTGACTGCCGGAAATCGCCTAAACAGCGCAACATTAATAAAAATTGAATACCGGGTAACCTCGTCATCTCTTTGCCGTGCCGTACTATCGCGCCAAAACGCAGATTGCCAACGCGCTGCTCAAAACATTTCAAAGATGCCGAAACACCAACAGACGCAATATTAATAAAAATCCAGCCTCGTCGCTTTTACGCCGTACTTACCGCGCCAAAACGCAGAATGCCGTGCCGCTCCTCGTTGCGTCAGTTGATTGCCATTCCAGATCAGCCGAAAATCGTTCAACAGACGCACATTAATAAAAAATCCAATAATAAATCGTCGCTTTCATGCCAGTTTTACCGCGCCAAAAACGCAGAATGTAAAGCCGTGCCAGCCTGTTAAAATATTTCGCCATTTTGCGATCGCCGACATCGTTCAACAGCAATATTACTAAAAACTAACACAAAAATTTCGTCGTTTTGTGCCGCGCTCACGCCGCCAAAAACGCATCAAAAGCCCAAAACGCGCCGCCTTTGTCTATTATTTTCTCGTTATTTAGATCGTTGGAACACCAAACAGACGCAATATTGGTCAAAAACGAATGGTCAAAATTGTCGTTCTTTACGCCGTTTTACGCGCCAAAACGCCAAAACGTGTTGTTTCAGTTGCGTCAGTTATTTCTCAGTAGATCGCCGAAATCGTCCAAACAGGCGCAATAAATAAAAACGAAATACCGTACCGTCGTTTCTTGCGCTTACGCGCCAAACAAAAACGCGCCGTTGTTAAATAAAGATTAAAGAGTTTTAGATCAGCGAAATCGTTCAACAGTAGCAATATTAATAAAACGAATAACAAAATCGTCGTGCCATGCCGTTTCACGCGTTGCAAACGCAGATTAAAAGCTTCAAAACGCGTGCCGTTCGCTGTGTCAACATTGCTATTTTAGATCGTTGAAACGTTCAACAGACGCAATATTAAAACGAATAATAAACCTCGTCGTTTTGCATTTACGCGTCAAAACGCAGATTGCTCAAAACGTGCCGTTTCGTTAAAAATAGTTATTTCTTTTAGACGTTGAAATCGTTCAAAATACAATATTACCAAAAACGAATAATAAAATATTCGTCGTTTTATGCCGCCTTTACGCGCCAAAAACGCAGACAAACGTGCGCCGTCTTCAAGTCGCTTTCAAGCATTTTAGACGGCTGAAACGTGTTCAAACAGACGCGGCCGATTAATAAAACGAATAATAAATTTCGTCGTTTTACGTTGTTTTCACGCGGTGCCAGTATTGCCAAAACGTGCCGTTTTGTTATAATAAATACTTCGCTAGCTAAATCGCTGAAACGTTCAACATAACAGCTGGTTGCGTCAACAGTACCGTCGTTTACGCCATACAAAACGCAGATGTTAAACGCATGTTTTGTTAAAATAAGTACCGTTGTTTTGTGATCGTTGAAATGCCAAACAGACGCACAGTAAACGAATAATAAAATTTCGTCGCTTTACGTGCCGTTTTACCGCGCCGCAAACGCAGAATGTTAAAACGCTGCTCGTTGCACAACATTTTCGCTATAGATCGCCGGAAATCGTAACAGACGCAATATTAATAAAAACGAATAATGTACTGTCGTTTCATGTTGATTTTTGTCGCGCGATTAAAAGTCAGGTGCGCCGCTTCCTGCTAAAATAAGCAATTTCAGTTGGTTGCCAGACGTTGAAATCATCGTTCAGTCAGAAAGCAAATAAAAAACGAATACAACGTTTGCCAGCCTACGCGTCAAAACGGCAGATTGCGCCAGTAACGTGGCTGCTCGGTATCAGTTTCGCTACTCTTTTAGATCGTTTCGAAATCAATAACAGACGCAATATTAATAAAAATGAATAATGTACTGTCGTTTTTACGTTTACGCGTTAAACGCCGATTGCCGAAAACGCGCTGTTTGCCAAATAAGCATTTTCAGTTATTTAGATCGTTGAAACGTTCAAATAGTGACGCAACACAATAAAACCGATAATGGGTCAGTACCGTCGCTCTTTATGCCGCTTGGCTGCTGCAAACGCAGATTGCGCTTCAACGTGCCGTTTCGTTAAAAATACGGTTTTCGCTATTTTTAGATCGTTGAAATGTTCAATAGTAGCAATATTGACAACGAATAATGTACCTTCAACAGCTTTTACGTTAGCTTAAAACGCAGACAAAGCCAAAACGTACGCTGTTGCGTCAGTTATTTTCAAGTATTTAGATCGCCGGAAATCGTTTAAATAGAAGTACGAGCTAAATACCCAATACAAAATTCGTCATTTTTATGCCATTTTACGCGCCAAAACGCAGATAAAAGCCCAAAACGCGCTGTTTGTAAATAGCTGTTATTTAGAGTCAAAGCTGAAATCGTCAACAGCAATATTGTTAAAACGAATAATAAAATTGTCAAAGCTTTTTTTTATGCCGTTTTGCCGCGTTAAAATGCAGCATTGTGCTTCAAACGCTGTTTTGTTGTGTCAGCATTGTTATTTATCGTTGAAATGCTCAGTCAGGAAGAATATTATTAAAACGAATGACAAAAATTCGTCGTTTTGTGTTGTTTACGCAGCTAAAACGCAGATACTGTAACGTGCTGTTGGTGTCAGCATTAAGCATTTTTATCGTTGAAACGTTCAGCCAGACGCACACAAAATTAGTCATCGTACTCGTCGTTTTTATGCTGTTTGCTGCGTTAACGCAGAGTTTTTCAAAACGCGCCGTTTTGTTATAATAAGTATTTTCGTTATTTAGACGTTGAAATCGTTCGAAGAATATTAATAAAACGAATAATAAAATCGTCGTTTTATGTTAGCTTACGCAAAGTTAAAATGCAGATAAAGTTGCGTTGTTTTGTTGTGTCAGATTAAGTTATTTTAGATCAAAGAAATCACTGAATAGACGCAATATTACAAAACGAATACAAAAATTTCTGCTTTTATGCTGTTTTACGCGTTAAACGCTGATTGCCAGCTCAAAACGTGCTGTTTTATTATTGGTCTGCTTTTTATTACTATTGCTTCCTATTTGAACGATTTCAACGATTCAAAATGCTTGAAAATGCTTATTTTAGCAAAAACAGCACGTTTTGTGCTTTAATCTGCGTTTTAACGCGCAAAAACAGCATAAAAACGACGAATTTTTTTATTATCTGTTTTATTAATAATATTGCGTCTATTTGAACGATTTCAACGATCTAAAATGCTTGCAAATGCTATTTTAGCAAACAGCATTTGAGCTTTAATCAGCGTTTCATGCAAAACAACATAAAACAACGAAATTTTTATTATTCGTTTTATTATCATTGCTTCTATTTGAACGATTTCAACGATCTAAATGCTTGAAAATGCTTATTTTAGCAAAACAGCACGTTTTGAGCTTTAATCTGCGTTTTTAACGCGTAAACAGCATAAAAACGAAGAATTTTTATTATTCTGTTTTTATTAATATTGTTTCTATTTGAACGATTTCAACGATCTAAACGCTTGAAAATGTTTGAGCCAGCAGCACGTTTGAGCTTTTAATCTGCGTTTAACGCGTTAAGTTACAAAACGACGAAATTTTATTATTCGTTTTTTTATTAATATTGCGTCTATTTGAAACGATTTCAACGATCTAAAATGTTTGAAAATGCTTGAAAAATGCTTTTATTTTAGCAAAACAGCACGTTTTGAGCTTTATTCTGGTTTTAACGCAAACAGCATAAAACGACGAAATTTTTAATATTATTCGTTATTTATTTTATTGCGTCTATTTCCTGAACGATTTCAATTTGATCGCTTGAAATGCTTATTTTGTAAACAGCACGTTTTTAGCTTTAATCTGCGCTTTAACGCGTAAAACAGCATAAAAACGACGAAATTTTTATTATTCGTTTTTATTAATATTGCGTCTTTTTTGAAGGGATTTCAACGATCTAAAATGCTTGAAAAGGGTTTATTTTAGCAAAACAGCACGTTTTGGTTTTAAATTCTGCGTTTTAACGCGTAAAACAGCATAAAAACGACAAAATTTTTATTATTCGTTTTTATTTTATTGCGTCTATTTGAACGGATTTCAACGATCAAATGCTTGAAAATGCTTATTTTAGCAAAACAGCACGTTTTGAGCTTTAATCGCGTTTTAACGCGTAAAACAGCATAAAAACGACGAATTTTTATTATTCGTTTTTATTAATGTTGTTTCTATTTGAACGATTTCAACGATCTAAAAATGCTTAAAAAATGCTTATTTTAGCAATACAGCACGTTTTGAGTTTCAATCTGCTTTTTTTGACGGGTAAAAACAGCAAAAAAAACGACGAAATTTTTATTTTTCGTTTTTTTTTTTATTTTTTCTTTTGAACGATTTCAAGGGATCTAAAATGTTTTGGAAAATGTTTTAAAAAATGCTTTTTTTAAAAGCAAAACACCCACGTTTTGAGTTTTAATCTGCGTTTTAAGCGAAAAACAGCAAAAAAAACGACGAAATTTTTATTATTCGTTTTTATTAATATTGCGTCTATTTGAACGTTTTTAACGATCTAAAATGTTTGAAAATGCTTAAAAATGCTTTTTTTTAGCAAAACAGCACGTTTTGAGCTTTATTCTGGTTTTAACGCGTAAAACAGAAATAAAAACGACAAAATTTTTTATTATTCGTTATTTATTTTATTGCGTCTATTTGAACGTTTTCCCCAACGATCTAAAATGCTTGAAAATGTTTTATTTTAGAAAAAACAGCACGTTTTGAGTTTTTAATTGCGTTTAACGCGAAAAAACAGCAAAAAAACGACGAAATTTTTATTATTCGTTTTTATTAATATTGCGTCTATTTAAAACGATTTCAACGATCAAAAAAGGGCTTGAAAATGTTTTTAAGAAAAAACAGCACGTTTTGAGTTTTTAATTTTGCTTTTGACGCGAAAAAACAGCTTAAAACGGAAATTTTTATTATTCTTTTTTATTAATATTGCGTCTTTTTTGAACGATTTAAAAGTTTCAAAACCCCAAAAAAAAAAAAAATTTTTTAAATTTTTTTTTTTTTAAAAAAAGCCCTTTTTTAAATTTTTTTTAAAAAACAGAAAAAACCAAATTTTTTTTTTAAAAAAAATTTTTTTCCAAAATTTTTTTTTTTTTAAAAAATTTTTTTTTTGGAAAAAACCTTTTAAAATTTTCCTTTTTTTAAAAAAAAAAAATTTTTTTTTTTCCTTTTTTATTTTTTTTAAAACGCCCAAATTTTTAAAAAGAAAAAATTTTTGGGGGAAAAAACCCCCTTTTTTTTTTGGGGGGGAAAAAAAAAAAAAATTTTTTTTTTTTTTTTAAAAAGCAAAAAAAGAAAAAAAAAAAAAAAGGGGTTTTTTAAAAAAAAATTTTTAAAAAAAAATTTTAAAAATTAAAAAAAAAAACGTTTTAATTTTTTTTTTTCCTTTAAAAAAAAACTTTTTTAAAATTTTGGTTTTTTTTTTTTTTTTTTTTGATTTTTTTTTTTCCCGGAAAAATTTTTTTAAAAAAATTTTTTTTTTTTTTAAATTTTTTTCCCCAAAAACCCTTTAAAAAAAAAATTTTTTTTTTTTTTTTTTAAAAAAAAAATTTTTTAAAAAACCCCAAAAAAAGCTAAAAAAAAATTTTTTTTTTTTTTTTTTTTAAAAATTTTAAAAAGGGAAAAAATTTTTTTTTTTTTTTTTTTTTTTTTTTTTTAAAAAAAAGGAAAAAAAAAACCCCCTTTTTTATTTTTTTTTTTCAAAAATAAAACGAAATTTTATTACGCCTTTAACGCCGTTTTTGGAATTTAAAAAGGGAAAAGCTTTTTAACAAATGCCGGGGAAGCTTTTTCGACGAAAATAAAAACGGAAAAATTTTATTTTCTTTTTTTTTTTAAAAAAATCATTTCGCTTTTTTAACGATTTAAAAAAATGTTTAAAATTTTAGCGGACGGGGGGCGTAAAAACAAAAAACGACGTTTTATTTCGTTTTTTTTATTTATTTGCGTTAACGTTTTAAAAATGGGCCAAAAAAGACGTTTTTTGAAGGGGGAAAGGGAAAAAAAAGACTTTTTATTGTTTTTTAATATTGTTTAAGTTTAAAATTTTAAAATGTTAGTTTTTAAAATACATTTAAGTTTATTGCGGTTAAAAAAAGGGGGATTATTGTTTTTTTAGGGTTTTTTACCCGTCCCCGGGAAAAGGAAAAGGTTTTTTTAAAAAAAACGTTTTTAAAACCCTTTTTAAAAATTTAAAAAAACAAATTTTTTAAAAATTTCGTCGTTTTATGTTGTTTTACGCGTTAAAACGCTGATTAAAGGTAAAAACGGCTGTTTTGCTAAAATGATTTTCAAGCATTTTAGATCGTTGAAATCGTTCAAATAGACGCAAATTAATAAAAACGAATAAAAAAAAATTGCGTTTTATGTTTGTTTACGCTTTAAAACGAGATTAAAGCTCAAACGTGCTGTTTTGCTAAAATACGTTTCAACATTTTGATCGTTGAAATCGTTCAAATAAAGCAATATTAATAAAAAACGAAAAAAAAAATTTCGTCTTTTTTATGCTTTTTTACGCTTTAAAAACGCAGTTTAAAAAGCTAAAAACGGCTGTTTCGCTAAAAAAAAGCATTTTCAAGCATTTTAGATCGTTGAAATCGTTTAAATAGAAGCAAATTAATAAAACGAATAAAAAAAAATTCGTCTTTTTTGTTGTTTACGCGTTAAAACGAGTTTAAAGCTCAAAACGTGCTTTTCTAAAATAAGCATTTTCAACTTTTGATCGTTGAAATCGTTCAAATAGAAGCAAATTAAAAAAAAACAAATTTAAAAAAAAATTGTCTTTTTTATTTTTTTCGCTTTAAAAAACCCAGAAAACCTCAAATGGTTTTTAAAAATAAAAAAAATT
>NW_027046202.1:0-30372 GCF_025399875.1 Dalotia coriaria | reverse complement strand
TTTTTAAAAAAAAAAAAAAAGGCCAAATTTTTTCAAGCATTTTAGATCGTTGAAATCGTTCAAATAGACGCAATATTAATAAAAAAAAAAAGGGAAAAAAAAATTAAAAAAATTTTTTTCGTTTTCGTTTTTTTTTAAAGCGGTTTTTTTTTTTTTTTTTTTTTTTTTTTTTTTTTTTTTTTTTTTTTTTTTTTTTTTTTTTAACCGGGCCCGTTAAAAACGAAAAAAAAAATTTTTTAAAAAAAAATTTTTTTTTTTTTTCCAAAACCGTGTTTGGTTTTCTAAAAATAAGCATTTTCAAGCATTTAAAGATCGTTGAAATTTTCAAATAGCGCAATAAAAATAAAACAATAATAAAAATTTGTCGTTTTATGCTTTTTACGCTTTAAAAACGCAGTTTAAAAAACTAAAAACGTGTTTTCCCCCAAAATAAGCATTTTCAAGCATTTTAGATCGTTGAAATTTTAAAAATGAAGAAAATTTTAATAAAAACAAATAAAAAAAATTTCGTTTTATGCTGTTTTACGGAAACGAGATTAAACCTAAAAAGGCTTTTTTTGTAAAATAAGATTTTCAACGTCTTGAAATCGTTCAAATAGAGCAATATTAAAAAAAACGAATAAAAAAAATTTTCGTCTTTTTTATTGTTTTAGGGTTTAAAACGCAGATTAAACCAAACCTTTTTGCAAAATAAGCATTTTCAAGCATTTTAGATCGTTAAACGTTCAAATAAAAGCAAATTAATAAAAAAGAAAAATAAAAATTCCCCGTTTTTATGCTGTTTACGCGTTAAAACGCAGATTAAACTCAAAACGTGCTGTTTTGCTAAAATAAGCATTTTCAAGCTTTTTGATCGTTGAAACGTTCAAATAGACGAAATAAATAAAAACGAATAAAAAAAAAATTCGTCGTTTTATGTGTTTACGCGTTAAAACGCAGATTAAAGCTAAACGTGCTGTTTTCTAAAATAAGCATTTTCAAGCATTTTAGACGTTGAAATGTTCAAATAGAACAATATTAATAAAAACGAATAAAAAAAAATTCGTCTTTTTTATGTGTTTTACGCGTTAAAACGCAGTTAAACCTAAAAACGTGTGTTTTGCTAAAAAAAACATTTTAAAGCATTTTAGATCGTTGAAATCGTTCAAATAGACGAAATTTTAAAAAAAAAACGAATAATAAAAATTTCGTCGTTTTATTGTTTTACGCGTTAAAAGCAGATTAAAGTAAAAGTGCTGTTTTGCTAAAATAAGTTTTTCCGCAAGATCGTTGAAATCGTTCAAATAGGCGCAATATTAATAAAAACGAATAATAAAAATTTCGTCTTTTTTTATGCTTTTTTACGCGTTAAAACGCAGATTAAAAGCTCAAAACGTGCTGTTTTGCTAATATAAGCATTTTCAAGCTTTTTAGATCGTTGAAATCGTTCAAATAGACGAAATATTAAAAAAAAGCGAAAAAAAAAAAATTCCGTTTTATGCTGTTTTACGCTTTAAAAACCCCAGTTTAAACCCCAAAAAACGTGCTGTTTTTGAAAAACCAAGCATTTTAAAGCTTTTTAATCTTGAAATCTTTCCCAAATAAAAGCAAAAAATTAAAAAAACGAAAAATTTAAAATTTATCTTTTTTTACCCCGTTTTACGATTAAAACGCAATTAAAGCTAAAAACGTCCCGTTTTGTTAAAAAAAGCATTTTCAAGCTTTTTAAGATCGGGGAAATCGTTCAAATAAAAGCAATATTAAAAAAAAAACGAATAATAAAAAATTCGTCTTTTTTTATGCGTTTTCCCGGGGTTAAAACGCAGATTAAAGCTCAAAACGTGCGTTTTGCTAAAAAAAAGGCATTTTCAACCCATTTTAGACGTTGCCACGTTCAAATAGACGAAATTAAAAAAAAACGAATAAAAAAAAATTTCGTCTTTTTTGCGTTTTACGCTTTAAAAACGCAATTTAAAAACCTCAAAACTTGCTGTTTTGTTTTAAAATAAGCATTTTCAAGCATTTAAGATCGTTGAAATCGTTCAAATAGACGAAAAAAATAAAACGAATAAAAAAAAATTTCGTCTTTTTTATGTTTTTTTTACGCTTTAAAAAACGCAGTTTAAAAGCTAAAAACGTGCTTTTTTGGGCCAAAAATAAGGTTTTCAAGCTTTTTAGACGTTAAAATTTGTTCAAATAGAAGCAATATTAATAAAAAAGGCAAAAAAAAAAAATTCGTTTTTATGCTTTTTTTTTACGCGTTAAAACGAAATTAAACCTAAAAACTTGCTGTTTTGTTTAAAAAAAGCATTTTCAAGCATTTTAGATCGTTGAAATCTTTTCAAATAGACCAATAAAAAAAAAACAAAATAAAAAATTTTTCGCCGTTTTATGCTTTTTTACGCGTTAAAACGCAGAATAAAACTCAAAACGTGCTGTTTTGTAAAATAAGCTTTTTTCAAGCATTTTAGATCGTTGAAACCCGGCAAATAGGCGCAATATTAATAAAAAAAATAAAAAAATTTCTGTTTTATGTTTTTTTACGCGTTAAAACGCAGTTTAAAAAGCTAAAAAACGTGCTGTTTTGAAAAAATAAGCATTTTCAAGCATTTTAGATCGTTGAAATGTTCAAATAGACGCAATAAAAAAAAACAAAATAAAAAAATTTCGGGGTTTTTTTGGTTTTCGCTTTAAAAACGCAGTTTAAAAGCTAAAAACGTGCTGTTTTGTTTTAAAATAAGATTTTCAAAGCTTTTTTAGATCTTTGGGAAATCGTTCAAATAGAAGCAATTTAAAAAAACCTTAAAAATTCTCTTTTTTTATGCTGTTTTGGGGTTTAAAAAAGCAATTTAAAAACCCCCAAAAGGGTGCTGTTTTGGTTTTTAAAAAAAGCATTTTCAAGCATTTTAGATCTTTTTAAAAATGGGTTCAAAAGGGACGCAATATTAAAAAAAAACGAATAAAAAAATTTTCGTCTTTTTTATGCTTTTTTAGGGTTAAAACCAGTTTAAAAACTAAAAAGGGCTGTTTTGCAAAAATAAGCATTTTCAAACTTTTTAGATCGTTGAAATCGTTCAAATGGGAAGCAATATTAAAAAAAACAAAATAAAAAAAATTGTCTTTTTTATGCTTTTTTACGCTTTAAAAACCAAGTTTAAAAACTAAAAACGTGCTGTTTTGCTAAAATAAGCATTTTCAAGATTTTAGATGGGTTAAAATGTTCAAATGGGCCCCAAATTTTAAATTAATAAAAACGAATAAAAAAAAATTGGGTCGTTTTATTTTTTTTAGGGGAAAAACCAGTTTGGCTAAAAAGGGCTGTTTTGCTAAAAAAAAGCTTTTTCAAGCATTTTAATCGTTAAAAACTTTTCAAATAGAAGCAATATTAAAAAAAACGAATAAAAAAAAATTGCCTTTTTTAGCTGTTTTCGGGAAAACGGGATTAAACCTCAAAAGGGATGTTTTTAAAAATAAGCTTTTTCAAGATTTTAGATCTTTAAACGTTCAAATAGACGAAATTTAAAAAAAACGAATAATAAAATTTTGCCGTTTTTTAACGTTTTAGGGTTAAAAAACGCAGTTTAAAAACTCAAAACGTGCTGTTTTGCCAAAATAAGCGTTTTCAAGCATTTTAGATCGTTGAAATCGTTCAAATAGAAGAATATTAATAAAACGAATAAAAAAAAATTCGTCTTTTTTATGCTGTTTTACGCGTTAAAACGCAAATTAAACCTCAAAACGTGCTGTTTTGCAAAATAAGCATTTTCAAGCATTTTAGATCGTTGAAATCGTTTCAAATGGACCCAAATAAAAATAAAAACGAATAATAAAAATTTCGTCGTTTTATGCTGTTTTACGCGTTAAAACGCAGAATAAAGCTCAAAACGTGCTGTTTTGCTAAAATAAGCATTTTCAAGCATTTTAGATCGTTGGAAACCCGTCAAATAGGCGCAATATTAATAAAAACGAATAAAAAAAATTTCGTCGTTTTTATGCTGTTTTTACGCGTTAAAACGCAGATTAAAGCTCAAAACGTGCTGTTTTGCTAAAATAAGCATTTTCAAGCATTTTAGATCGTTGAAATCGTTCAAATAGACGCAATAAAAATAAAAACGAATAATAAAATTTCGTCGTTTTAGCTGTTTTACGCGTTAAACGCAGATTAAAGCTCAAAACGTGCTGTTTTGCTAAAATAAGCATTTTCAAAGCTTTTTTAGATCGTTGAAATCGTTCAAATAGAAGCAATATTAAAAACGAATAATAAAAAATTCGTCGTTTTATGGCTGTTTTACGCGTTAAAACGCAGATTAAACCTCAAAACGTGCTGTTTTGCTAAAATAAAATTTTCAAGCATTTTAGATCGTTGAAATCGTTCAAATAGACGCAATATTAATAAAAAACGAATAATAAAAATTTCGTCGTTTTTATGCTTTGTTTTAGGGTTAAAACGCAGATTAAAACTCAAAACGTGCTGTTTTGCTAAAATAAGCATTTTCAAGCATTTAGATCGTTGAAATCGTTCAAATAGAAGCAATATTAAAAAACGAATAATAAAAATTCGTCGTTTTATGCTGTTTTACGCGTTAAAACGCAGATTAAACTCAAAACGTGCTGTTTTGCTAAAATAATTCAAAGAGCAATATTAATAAAAACGGAATAATAAATTACGTCGTTTTTATGGTTTACGTTAAAACGCGATTAAAAGCTAAAAAAAGGGTTTTGCTAAAAAAGCATTTTCAAGCATTTTAGATCGGAAACGCAAATAGACGCAAAAATAAAACTAATAATAAATTTTGTTTTATCGTGTTTTCGTAAAAGAAAATTCAAAACGTGCTGTTTTGCTAAAAATCTTTTCAAGCATTTTAGATCGTTGAAATCGTTCAAATAGACCAAATATTAATAAACGAATAATAAAAATTTTCGTTTTATGTGTTAAATTAACGCAGATTAAAAGCTCAAAACGTGCTGTTTTGTAAAATAAGCATTTTCAAGCATTTTAGATCGCTAAACGAAATAAAGCAATATTAATAAAAGCGAATAAAAAATTTCGTTTTATGCTGTTTTACGCGTTAAAACGCAGATTAAAGCTCAAAACGCTGTTTTGCTAAAATAGCATTTTCAAGCTTTTCGTTAAATCGCAATTAAATGAAAATTTATAAAAAATAATAAAATTTTCGTTTTTTAGTGTTTAAACGTTAAAACGACGTAAAATCAAAGGTTTAAAATAACATTTTCAAGCATTTAGATCGTTGAAATCGTTAAATAAAACGTTTATTATAAAACGAATTAATAAAATTCTGTTTAAATTTCATTACGCAGTTAAAACGCAAAATAAAAAACGTGCTGTTTTGCTAAATAATTTTCAAACTTTTAGATCTTCAAATCGTTCAAATAAAATATTAATAAAACAATATAAAAATTTCCGTTTTATGTGTTTTACGTTAAAACGCAGATTAAAGCTCAAAACGTGCTGTTTGTTAAAAAAATTTTCAGTTTAAGAAACGTTGAAATCGTTCAAATAAGCAATAAAATAAAACGAATAATAATAAATTTTCGCGTTTTAATAAAGCGTTTTACGTTAACGAAATAAAGCTCAAAACTGTTTTGCTAAAAAGCATTTTCAAGCATTTTAGATCGTTGAAAATCGTTTCAAATAGACGCAATTTAAAAAAACAATATAAAAATTTCCGTTTTTAAATTGCGTTTTACGTTTAAGCGTTAAAAGCGCAGAATAAAGCTCAAACGTGCTGTTTTGCTAAATAAGCATTTTCAAGCATTTTCGATCGTGAAATCGTTCAAATAAACGAATAAAAAAAAAAGATATAAAATTCGTCGTTTTATGTGTTTACGCGTTAAAACGCAGATTAAAGCTAAAACGTGCTGTTTGCTAAAATAAGCATTTTCAAGCATTTTAGATCGTTGAAATCGTTAAAAAGCAATAAATAAAACAAATAATAAAAAATTTCGTCGTTTTATGCTGTTTTACGCGTTAAAACGCAGATAAAGCTCAAAACGTGCTGTTTTGCTAAATAAGCATTTCAGATTTTGATCGTTGAAATCGTTCAAATAGACGCAATTAATAAAAAAACGAATAATAAAAAATTTCGTCGTTTTATGCTGTTTTACGCGTTAAAACGCAGATTAAAGCTCAAAACGTGCTGTTTTGCTAAAATAAGCATTTTCAAGCATTTTCGTTGAAATCGTTCAAATAGAGCAATATTAATAAAACGAATAAAAAAAATCAATCGTTTTTATGCTGTTTTACGCGTTAAACGCAGATTAAAACTCAAAACGTGCTGTTTGTTAAAATAAGCATTTCAATTTAGATCGTTGAAATCGTTAAATAGAAGCAATATTAATAAAACGAAAATAAAAAATTCGTCGTTTTTATGCTGTTTTACGCGTTAAACGCAGATTAAAAGCTCAAAACGTGCTGTTTTGCAAAAAGATAAGCATTTTCTAAAGCATTTTAACGTGAAATCGTTCAAATAAGAATAAATTTAAAAGAGTAATAAAACGTCGTTTTATTTTACGCGTTAAAACGCTTTAATCAAAACGTGCAGTTTTAAAATGAATTTTCAAGCATTTTAGATCGTTAAATCGTAATAAAAACGCGAATTTAATAAAAACGTAAAAAAATTTCGTCGTTTTAGTGCGTTTTGCTAAAACGCAGATTAACTCAAAACGTGCTTTTCTTAAAATAAGCATTTTCAAGCATTTTAGATCGTTGAAATCGTTCAAATAGACGCAATATTAATAAAAACGAATAAAAAAAAATTTCGTCTTTTTTATGTTGTTTTACGCGTTAAAACGCAGTTTAAAAATTCAAGGTGCTGTTTTGCAAAAAATAAGCATTTTCAAGCATTTTAGACGTTGAAATCGTTCGGCAATATTAAAAAAAACGAATAATAAAAATTGCCCTTTTTTATCCCGTTTTACGCTTTAAAACCCGCAGATTAAAGTTTTCAAAACGTGCTGTTTTGTTTTAAAAAAAAGCTTTTTAAACTTTTTTAGATCGTTGAAATCGTTCAAATAGACGCAATAAAAAAAAAAAAAGGGAATAATAAAAATTTCGTCGTTTTATGCTGTTTTACGCGTTAAAACGCAGATTAAAGCTCAAAACGTGCTGTTTTGCTAAAATAAGCATTTTCAGCATTTTAGATCGTTGAAATCTTTCAAATAGACGCAATATTAATAAAAACGAATAATAAAATTCGTCGTTTTATGTGTTTTACGCGTTAAAACGCAGATTAAAGCTCAAAACGTGCTGTTTGCTAAAATAAGCATTTTCAAGCATTTTAGATCGTTGAAATCGTTCAAATAGAAGAATATTAATAAAACGAATAATAAAAATTTATCGTTTTATGCTGTTTTACGAGTTAAAACGCAGATTAAAGCTCAAAAACGTGCTGTTTTGTTAAAATAAGCTTTTCAAGCATTTAATCGTTGAAATCGTTTAAATAGAAGCTATATATAAAACCGAATAATAAAAATTCGTGTTTTATGCTGTTTTACGCGTTAAAACGCAGATTAAAGCTCAAAACGTGCTGTTTTGCTAAAATAAGCATTTTCAAGCATTTAGATCGTTGCAACGTTCAATAGACGCATATATTAAAAAAACGAATAATAAAAATTCGTCGTTTTATGCTGTTTTACGCGTTAAAACGCAGATTAAAGCTCAAAACGTGTTTTTGCTAAAATAAGCATTTTTCAAGCATTTTATGATCGTTGAAATCGTTCAAATAAGCAATATTAAAAAAAACGAATAATAAAAATTCTCGTTTTATGTTTTACGCGTTTTAACGCAGATTAAAGCTCAAAAACGTGCGTTTTGCTAAATAAGCATTTTTCAAGCATTTTAGATCGTTGAAACGTCAAATAGAAGCTATATTAATAAAAAACATAATAAAATTTCGTCGTTTTATGGTTTTACGCGTTAAAACGCAGATTAAACTCAAACGTGCTGTTTACGCTAAAATAAGCATTTCAAGCATTTTAGATCGTTGAAATCGTTCAAATAGACGCAATTAAATAAAAAAATAATAAAAAAATTTCTGCGTTTTATGCTGTTTTACGCGTTAAAACGCAGAATAAAGCTCAAAACAGGCTTTTTGCTAAAATAAGCATTTTCAAGCATTTTAGATCGCGGAAATCGTTCAAATAGAAGCAATATTAATAAAAACGAATACTTAAAAATTCGTCGTTTTTATGCTGTTTTACGCGTTAAACGCATTAAAAGCTCAAACGCTGTTTTGCTAAAATAAGCATTTTCAAGCATTTTAGACGTTGAAACCGTTTAAATAGAAGCAATATTAATAAAAAACGAATAATAAAAATTCGCTCATTTTTATGCTGTTTTACGCGTTAAAACGCAGATTAAAAGCTCCTAAAACGTGCTGTTTTGCTAAAATAAGCATTTTCAAGCATTTTAGATCAAGTTGAAATCGTTCAAATAGACGCAATAATATTAATAAAAAAACGAATAATAAAAATTCGTCGTTTTATGCTGCCTTTACGCGTTAAACGCAGATTAAAAGCTCAAAACGTGCTGTTTTGCTAAAATAAGCATTTTTCGCTACTTCGATCGTTGAAATCGTTCAAATAGACGCAATAAAATAAAACAAATAATAAAATTTCTGCTCGTTTTATGTTGTTTTTACGCGTTAAAACGCAGAATAAAGCTCAAAACGTGCTGTTTTGCTAAAATAAGCATTTTCAAGCATCCTTAGATCGCTGGAAATCGTCAACAGACGCACATTAATAATAAAAAACGAATAATAAAAAAATCGTCTTTTTATGCTGTTTTACGCGTTAAAACGTGATTAAAAGCTCAAAAATCGTGCTGTTTTGCTAAAAATAAGCATTTTCGCCATTTTAGATCGTTGGAAATCAATCAAATAGAAGCATTATTAATAAAAACGAGTAACAAAATTTTCGTCGTTTTTATGTTGCCTTACGCGTTAAAAACGCAGATTAAAGCTCAAACGTGCTGTTTCCGGCTTAAATGTAAGCATTTTTCTGCCATTTTTAGACCGCTGAAATCGTCAAATAGAAGCAATATTAATAAAACGAATAATAAAAATTCGCCATTTTGCTGGTTTTACGCGTTAAAACGCAGATTAAAGCCCAAAACGTGCTGTTTTGCTAATATAAGCATTTTCGCCATTTTAGATCGCTGAAATCATTCAAATAGACGCAATATTAATAAAAACAAATAATAAAAATTCCTGTCGTTTTTATGCTGTTTTACGCGTTAAAACGCAGAATAAAAGTTCAAACGCTGTTTTCATAAATAAGCATTTTCAAGCATTTTAGATCGTTGAAATCGTTCAAATAGAAGCACATTAATAAAAAACGAATAATAAAAAATCTGTCGTTTTATATGTTTTACGCGTTAAAACAGATTAAAGCTCAAACGTGCTGTTTTACAAGTAAAATAAAAACATTTTTCAAGCATTTTAGATTGTTGAAAATCGTTCAAACAGACGCAATATTAATAAAAAAAACGAATAATAAAAAATCTCGCCGTTTTATGCTGTTTTACGCGTTAGAACGCAGTGATTAAAAGTTCAAAACGTGCTGTTTTGCTAAAAAATAAGCATTTTCAAAGACGATCGTTGAAATCGTTCAAATAGAGGCAATATTAATAAAAACGAATACGTACCGTCGTTTTATGCTGCCTTTACGCGCTGTTAAAACGCAGATTAAAAGCTCAAACGTGCTGTTTTGCTAAAAATAAGCATTTTCAAGCATTTTAGATCGTTGAAATCGTTCAAATAGACGCAATAAAAAAATATAAAACGAAATAATAAAAATTCTCTGTCGTTTTATGCTGTTTTAAGCGTTTTCAAAACGCAGAATAAAGCCTCAAAAACGCGTTTGCTAAAATAAGCATTTCAAGCATTTTAGATCGTTGAAAATCGTTCAAATAGACGCAATATTAATAAAAACGAATAATAAAAATTTCGTCGTTTTATGCTGTTTTACGCGTTAAAACGCAGATTAAAGCTCAAAACGTGCTGGTTTTGCTAAAATAAGCATTTCGCCATTTTAGATCGCTGAAATCGTTTAAATAGAAGCAATATTAATAAAAAACGAATAATAAAAAATTCGTCATTTTTATGCTTTTTCGTTTTACGCGTTAAACGCAGATTAAAGCTCAAAACGTGCTGTTTTGCTAAAATAAGTATTTTCGCTAATTTAGATCGCTGAAATCGTCTGTGATAGACGCAATATTAATAAAAAAACGAATAATAAAATTTCGTCGTTTTGCGCTGTTCTTTTACGTTAAAAACGCAGAATAAAAGCTCAAAACGCTGTTTTGCTAAAATAAGCATTTTCAAGCATTTTAGGTCGTTGAAATCGTTCAACAGACGCACATTAATAAAAAACGAATAATAAAAATTCACGTTTTATGTTGTTTTACGCGTTAAAAACGCAGATTAAAAGCTCAAAACGTGCTGTTTTGCTAAAATAAGTATTTTCAAGCATTTTAGATCGCTGAAATCGTTCAAAATAGAAGCTAAATATTAATAAAAGCGAATACCAAAAATTTCGTCGTTTTATACGCCTTTACGCGCTAAAACGCAGATTAAAAGCTCAAACGCTGTTTGCTTAAATAAGCATTTTCAAGCATTTTAGATCGTTGAAATCGTTTAAATAGAAGCAATATTACTAAAAAAACGAATAATAAAAAAAATTCGTCATGTTTATGTTGTTTTACGCGTTAAACGCAGATTAAAAGCCTCGCAAACGTGCTGTTTTGCTAAAATAAGTATTTTCAAGCATTTTAGATCGTTGAAATCGTTCAAATAGACGCAATATTAATAAAAACGAATAATAAAAATTTATCGTTTTTATGCTGTTTTACGCGTTAAAACGCAGATTAAAGGTCAAAACGTGCTGTTTTGCTAAAATAAGTATTTTCAAGCATTTTAGATCGTTGAAATCGTTCAAACAGACGCAATAAAAATAAAAACGAATAATAAAATTTTCGTCGTTTTGCGTTGTTTTACGCGTTAAAAACGCAGATTAAAGCTCAAAACGTGCTGTTTCAAAATAAGCATTTTCACATTTAAATCGTTGAAATCGTTCAACAGACGCAATATTAATAAAAACGAATAATAAAATTTCGTCGTTTTATGCCGTTTACGCGTTAAAAACGCAGATTAAGCTCAAAACGTGCTGTTTTGCTAAATAATCATTTTCAAGCATTTTGTGATCGTTGAAATCGTCTCTTTCAAATAGAAGCAATATTAATAAAAAACGAATAATGTACCTCGTCGCTTTTATGCTGTTTTACGCATTAAAACGCAGATTAAAAGCCTCAAAAACGTGCTGTTTTGCTAAAAATAAAGCATTTCAAGCATTTTAGATCGTTGAAATGTTCAAATAGACGCAATAAAAATAAAACGAATAATAAAAAATTTCGTCGTTTTGTGTTGGTTTTACGCGTTAAAAAACGCAGAATAAAAGCTCGCAACGTGCTGTTTTATAAAATAAGCATTTTCAAGCATTTTAGATCGTTGAAATCGTCTAAATAGACGCAACATTAATAAAAAACGAATAAAATGTCGTCGTTTTATGCTGCGTACGCGTTAAACGCAGTATTAAAAGCTCCTCAAAACGTGCTGTTTTGCTAAAATAAGCATTTTCAAGCATTTAGGTCGTTGAAATCGGGTTCAAATAGAAGCTATTATTAATAAAAAACGAATAATAAAAAAATTCGTCGTTTTATGTTGTTTTACGCGTTAAAATAAAAGCTCAAACGTGCTGTTTTGCTAAAAATAAGCATTTTCAAGCATTTTAGATCGTTGAAATCGTTCAAATAGACGCAATATTAATAAAAAACGAATAATAAAACTTTCGTCGTTTTGTGCTGTTTACGCGTTAAAAACGCTGATTAAAAGCTCAAAACGTGCTGTTTGCTAAAATAAGCATTTTCAAGCATTTCAGACCGCCGGAAATCGTTCAAATAGAAGCAATATTAAATAAAAACGAATAATAAAAAATTTCGTCGTTTTTATGCTGTTTTACGCGTTAAAACGCAGATTAAAGCTCAAAACGTGCTGTTTTCAAAAATAAGCATTTTCAAGCATTTTAGATCGATGAAACGTTAAATAGAAGCAATATTAATAAAAAACGAATAATAAAAATCTCGTCATTTTATGCTGTTTTACGCGTTAAAACGCAGATTAAAGCTCAAAACGTGCTGTTTTGCTAAAAATAAGCATTGCCATTTTAGGTCATTGAAATCGTGCAAATAGACGCAATATTAATAAAAAAACGAATAATAAAATTTTCGTCGGTTTTATGCCGTTTTACGTTAAAACGCGGAATAAAAGTTCAAAACGTGCTGTTTTGCTAAAATAAGCATTTTCAAGCATTTTTAGATCGTTGAAATCGTTTAAATAGAAGCTAAATATTAATGTTTAATCAATAAAAAAATTCGTCGTTTTATGCTGTTTTACGTTAAAAAACGCAGATTAAAGCTCAAACGTGCTGTTTTGCTAAAATGGGGCATTTTTCAAGCATTTAGATCGTTGAAATCGTTCAAATAGACGCATAAAAATAAAAAACGAATAATAAAAATTTCGTCGTTTTTATGTTGCTTACGCGTTAAAACGCAGATTAAAGCTCTCAAACGTGCTGTTTTGCTAAATAAGCATTTTCAAGCATTTTAAATTGCTGAAATCGTCAAATAATGCAATATTACAAAACGAATAATAAAATTTCGTCGTTTTTATGCTGCTTTACGCGTTAAAACGTGCGATTAAAAGCTCAAAACGTGCTGGTTTTGCTAAAATAATCATTTTCAAGCATTTTAGATCGTTGAAATCGTTCAAATAGAAGCAATACAATAAAACGAATAATAAAAAATTCGTCATTTTACGCTGTTTTACGCATTAAAACGCAGATTAAAACGTGCTGTTTTGCTAAAAATAAGCATTTTCAAGCATTTTAGATCGTTGAAATCGTTCAAATAGAAGCAATATTAATAAAAACGCAAATAATAAAAATTCGTCGTTTTATGTTGTTTTACGCGTTAAAAACGTGCAGATTAAAAGCTCAAAAAATCGTGTTGTTTTATTAAAATACATTACGCATTTTGTGATCGCTGAAATCGTTCAAATAAACGTGCAATATTAATAAAAACGAATAAAAATTCGTCGTTTTATGCGCCGTTTTACGCGTTATAACGCAGATTAAAGCTCAAAACGCTGTTTTGCTGTAAAATAAGCATTTTCAAGCAT
This sequence comes from Dalotia coriaria, assembly GCF_025399875.1. Classification (NCBI taxonomy): domain Eukaryota; kingdom Metazoa; phylum Arthropoda; class Insecta; order Coleoptera; family Staphylinidae; genus Dalotia; species Dalotia coriaria. The sequence goes on along the minus strand of NW_027046202.1, from coordinate 17,140 downwards.
TTTTAGATCGCTGAAATCGTTCAAATAGAAGCAATATTAATAAAAAAAACCAATACTGCGGTACCGTCGTTTTATGCTTTTTACGCGTTAAACGCAGATCAAAGCTCAAAACGTGCTGTTTTGCTAAATAAGCATTTTCAAGCATTTTAGATAGTCGGAAACGTTTAAACAGCTACCGATAATGCAAAAATCGAATAATAAAAAATTCGTCGTTTTTATAAAGCTGTTTCGCCAAGTTAAACGGGAAAGATTAAAAGCACAAACGTGGCTGTTTTATAAAAAATAAGCATTTCCTTTCAAGCATGTTAGATCGTTGAAATCGTTCAAATAGACGCAATATTAATAAAAAACGACATTAAAAATTTCGTCGTTTTGGCGTTGTTTTACGAGTTAAAAACGCAGATTAAAGCTCGGGGTAAACGTGCTGTTTTGCTGTAAATAAGCATTTTCAAGCATTTTAGATCGTTGAAATCGTTTAAATAGGAAGCAATATTAATAAAAACGAATAATAAAAAAATTCGTCATTTATGCTGTTTTGCCAGCGTTAAAACGCAGATTAAAGCTCAAAACGTGCTTTCGTTTTGCTAAAAATAAAGCATTTTCAAGCATTTTAGATCAAGTTGAAATCGTCTCAAATAGAAGCAATATTAATAAAAAAACGAATAATAAAAATTCGTCGTTTTATGCTGTTTTACGCGTTAAAACGCAGATTAAAAGCTCAAAACGTGTTGTTTTGCTAAAATAAGCATTTTCAAGCATTTTAGATCATTGAAATCGTTCAAATAGAAGCAATATTAATAAAAACGAATAATAAAAAAATTCGTCGTTTTATGTTGTTTACGCGTTAAAAACGCAGATTAAAAGCTCAAAACGTGCTGTTTTGCTAAAATAAGACGCCATTTTAGATCGTTGAAATCGTTCAAATAGAAGCAACATTAATAAAACGAATAATAAAAATTCGTCGTTTTATGCTGTTTTACGCGTTAAAAACGCAGATTAAAAGCTCAAAACGTGTGCTGTTTTGCTAAAATAAGCATTTTCTGCTATTTTAGATCGTTGAAATCGTTCAAATAGACGCAATATTAATAAAAACGAATAATGTACCCTGTTTTTATGCTGTTTTACGCGTTAAAACGCAGGATTAAAGCTCAAAACGTGCTGTTTTGCTACGCACGCTACTTCAAGCATTTTAGATCGTTGAAATCGTTCAAATAGAAGCAATATTAATAAAACGAATAATAAAAATCTGTCGTTTTATGTTGTTTTACGCGTTAAAACGCAGATTAAAAGCTCAAAACGTGCTGTTTTGCTAAAATAATCATTTTCAAGCATTTTAGATCGTTGAAATCAACCAAATAGAAGCCAACATTAATAAAACGAATAATAAAAATTCGTCATTTTATGCTGTTTACGCATTCAAAACGCAGATTAAAGCTCAAAAACGTGCTGTTTTGCTAAAATAAGCATTTTCAAGCATTTTAGATCGTTGAAATCGTTCAAATAGAAGTAATATTAATAAAAACGAACAATAAAAATTCGTCGTTTTTATGTTGTTTTACGCGTTAAAAACGCAGGGATGCAAAGCTCAAAACGTGCTGTTTTGCTAAAATAAGCATTTTCGCATTTTAGATCGTTGGAAATCGTTCAAATAAACGCAATATTAATAAAAAACGAATAATAAAAAAATTCGTCGTTTTATGCTGTTTTACGCGTTATAACGCAGATTAAAAGCTCAAAAATCGTGCTGTTTTGCTAAAATAAAGTTAATTTTCAAGCATTTTAGATCGTTGAAATCGTTCAAATAGAAGCAATACAATAAAACCAATAATAAAAATTCGTCGTTTTTATGCTGTTTTACGCGTTAAAACGCAGATCAAAGCTCAAACGTGCTGCTTTGCTAAAATAAGCATTTTCAAGCATTTTAGATAGTTGAAAATCGCTGAAATAGAAGCAATATTAATAAAATCGAATAATAAAAATTCGTCGTTTTTATGCTGTTTTACGCGTTAAACGCAGATTAAAAGCACAACAAAACGTGCCAGTTTTGCTAAATAAGCATTTTCAAGCATGTTAGATCGTTGAAATCGTTCAAATAGACGCAATATTAATAAAAACGCATTTAATGCGTAATTCGTCGTTTTTATGCTGTTTTACGAGTTAAAACGCATTTAAAGCTCAAAACGTGCTGTTTGCTAAAAATAAGCATTTTCAATTTAGATCGTTGAAATCGTTTAAATAGAAGCAATGATAATAAAAAAACGAATAATAAAAAATTCGCCATTTATAGCGTTTCGCGTTAAAACGCAGATTAAAGCTCAAAACGTGCTGTTTTGCTAGCGTACAAGCATTTTCAAGCATTTTAGATCGTTGAAATCGTTCAAATAGAAGCACAATATTAATAAAAACGAATAATAAAAATTCGTCAGTTTTTATGCCGTTTTACGCGTTCCAGATTAAAGCTCAAACGCTGTTTTAAGTTAAAAATAAGCATTTCAAGCATTTTAGGATCATTGAAATCGTTCAAATAGAAGCAATATTAATAAAACGAATAATGTAAATTGTCGTTTTATGCCGTTTTACGCGTTAAAACGCAGATTAAAAGCTCAAACGTGCTGTTTTGCTAAATGCTACTTTTCAAGCATTTTAGGATCGTTGAAATCAGTTCAAATAGAAGCGCCATTAATAAAACGAATAATAAAAATTCGTCGTTTTTATAAAGGTTTTTACGCGTTAAAACGCAGATTAAAGCTCAAACGTGCTGTTTTGCCAAAATAAAGCATTTTCAAGCATTTGTGACTGCTGAAATCGTTCAAATAGACGCAATATTAATAAAAACGAATAATAAAATTTCGTCGTTTTATGCTGTTTTACGCGTTAAACGCAGATTAAAGCTCAAAAACGTGCTGTTTTGCTAAAAAATAAGCATTTTCAAGCATTTTAGATCGTTGAAATCGTTCAAATAGAAGCAATATTAATAAAACCAAATAATAAAAAATTCCGTCGTTTTATAAGCGTTTACGCGTTAAAACGTAGATTAAAGCGCAAAACATGCTGTTTTGCTAAAATAAGCATTTTCAAGCATTTTAGATCGTTGAAATCGTTTAAATAGAAGCAATATTAATAAAAACGAATAATAAAAATTCGTCATTTTTATGTTTTACGCGTTAAAACGCGGATTAAGCTCAAAACGCGCTGTTTTGCTAAAATAAGCATTTTCGCCACGGGGATCGCTGGAAATCGTTCAAATAGACGCAATATTAATAAAAACGAATAATGTACCTGCCGTTTTTATGCTGTTTTACGTTAAAAACGCAGATTAAGCCTGCAACGTGCTGTTTTGCTAAAATAAGCGCATTTTCAAGCATTTTAGATCGCTGAAACCCAAATAGACGCAATAAAAAATAAAAAAACAAATAATAAAATTTCGTCGTTTTATGCTGTTTTACGCGTTAAAACGCAGAATAAAGCTCAAAACGTGCTGTTTTGCTAAAATAAGCATTTTCAAGCATTTTAGATCGTTGAAATCGTTCAAATAGATGCGCAATATTAATAAAAACGAATAATAAAAAATTTCGTCGTTTTTATGCTGTTTTACGCGTTAAAACGCAGATTAAAAGCTCAAAACGTGCTGTTTTGCTAAAATAAGCATTTTCAAGCATTTTAGACCGTTGAAATCGTTTAACAGAAGCAATATTAATAAAAACGAATAACAGCAAAATTCGTCATTTTATGTTGTTTTACGCGTTAAAACGCAGATTAAAGCTCAAAACGTGCTGTTTTGCTAAAATAAGCATTTTCAAGCATTTTAGATCGTTGAAATCGTTCAGATAGACGTGCAATATTAATAAAAACGAATAATAAAAATTTCTGTCGTTTTATGCTGTTTTACGTGTTAAAACGCAGAATGCTCAAAACGTGCTGTTTTGCTAAAATAAGCATTTTCAAGCATTTTAGATCGTGCTGAACCGTTCAAAATAGACGCAATAAAAATAAAAACGAATAATAAAATTTCTGCCGTTTTATGCCGTTTTATGCGTTAAAACGCAGAATAAAGCCTTCAAACGTGCTGTTTTGCTAAATAAGACAAGCATTTTAGATCGTTGAAATCGTTCAAATAGACGCACATTAATAAAAACGAATAATAAAAATTTCGTCGTTTTATGCTGTTTTTACGCGTTAAACGCAGATTAAGCTCAAAACGTGCTGTTTTTGCTAAATATACTTAAGCATTTTAGGTCAATGTTGAAATCGTTCAAATAGAAGCAATACAAAAAAACGAATAATAAAAATTCGTCGTTTTTATGCCGTTTACGCGTTAAAACGCAATTAAAGCTCAAAACGTGCTGTTTTGCTGTAAAATAAGCATTTTCAAGATTTTTAGATCGTTGAAATCGTTCAACAGACGCAATATTAATAAAAACGAATAATAAAACTTTCGTCGTTTTATGCTGTTTTACGCGTTAAAACGCTGATTAAAGCTCAAACGTGCTGTTTTGCTAAAATAGCATTTTCAAGCATTTTAGATCGTTGAAATCGTTCAAATAGAAGTAATATTAATAAAACGAATAATGTACCTTCGTCGTTTTATGCTGTTTTACGCGTTAAAAACGCATTAAAGCTCAAAAACGCTGTTTTTGTTTAAACAAGTATTTTCAAGCATTTTAGATCGATAAACGTGTTTAAATAGAAGCAATATTAATAAAACCACCAATGTAAATTCGTCATTTTTATGTTGTTTTACAAGTTAAAACGCAGATTAAAGCTCAAAACGTGCTGCTGTTTTGCTGTAAATAAGCATTTTCAAGCATTTTAGGTCGTTGAAATCGTTCAAATAGACGTGCAATATTAATAAAAACGAATAATAAAATTCTGTCGTTTTTATGCTGCCTTTACGTTAAACGCGAATAAAGCTCAAAACGTGCTGTTTTGCTAAAAATGCCATTTTCAAGCATTTTAGATCGTTGAAATCGTTTTAAATAGAAGCTAAATACTAATAAAAACGAATAATAAAATTCGTCGTTTATGCTGTTTTACGCGTTAAAACGTAAATGTTTACTTTCAAGCATTTTAGATCGTTGAAATCGTTCAAATAGACGCAATAAAAATAAAAAAAACGAATAATAAAAATTTCGTCGTTTTATGCTGTTTTACGCGTTAAAAACGCAGCATTAAAGCCTCAAAACGTGCTGTTTGCTAAAAATAAGCATTTTCAAGCATTTTAAATCGTTGAAATCGTTCAAATAGACGCAATATTAATAAAAAACGAATAATAAAAATTTCGTCGTTTTTATGCGCCGTTTTTACGCGTTAAAACGCAGATTAAAGCTCAAAAACGCCGCCGCTAAAATAATCATTTTCAAGCATTTTAGATCGCCGGAAACCGTTCAAATAGAAGCCATTAATAAAACGAATAATGTTTACCCGTCGTTTTTATGCCGTTTTACGCATTAAAACGCAGGCTTGCGCCGTTTTGCTAAAAAATAAGCATTTTCAAGCATTTTAGATCGCTGAAACGTTCAAATAGACGCACAAAAATAAAAACGAATAATAAAAATTTTCGTCGTTTTATGCTGTTTACGCGTTAAAACGCAGAATAAAAGCTCAAAACGTGCTGTTTTGCTAAAAATAAGCATTTCAAGCATTTTAGATCGTTGAAATCGTTCAAATAGACGCAATATTAATAAAAAAAAACGAATAATAAAAATTTCGTCGTTTTTATATGTTTTACGCGTTAACGCAGATTAAAGCTCAAAACGTGCTGTTTTGCTAAAAATAAAGCACTTTCAAGCATTTTAGGTCGTTGAAATCGTTCAAATAGAAGCAATATTAATAAAAACGAATAATGCAAAATTCGTCGTTTTATGCTGTTTTACGCGTTAAAACGCAAATTAAAGCTCAAAACGTGCTGTTTTGCTAAAATAAAGCATTTTCAAGCATTTTAGATCGCCGGAAATCGTTCAAATAGACGCAATATTAATAAAACGAATAATAAACTTTTGCCGTTTTATGTTGCGTTAAAAACGCTGATTAAAAGCTCAAAACGTGCTGTTTTGGCTAAAATAAGCATTTTCAAGCATTTTAGATCGTTGAAATCGTCTTCAAATAGAAGCTAAATATTAATAAAACGAATAATAAAAATTTCGTCGTTTTATGCTGTTTTACGCGTTAAAAACGGCAGATTAAAGCTCAAAACGCCGCTCACAAAAAATAAGCATTTCAAGCATTTTGTGATCGATGAAATCGTTTAAATAGAAGCAATATTAATAAAACGAAATGCAATGGCAACAAATTCGTCATTTTATGCTGTTTTACGCGTTAAAAACGCGTGATTAAAAGCTCAAAACGTGCTGTTTTGCTAAAAATAAGCATTTTCGCGATTTTTTAGGTCATTGAAATCGTGCAAATAGACGTGCAATATTAATAAAAAACGAATAATAAAAATTTCGTCGTTTTTATGCTGTTTTACGTTAAAACGCGGAATAAAAGCTCGAAACGTGCTGTTTTGCTAAAATAAGCTACTTCAAGCATTTTAGATCGTTGAAATCGTTTAAATAGAAGCAATATTAATAAAAAACGAATAATAAAAAAATTCGTCGTTTTATGTTGCTCACGCACAAAAAAAAACGCAGATTGTGCTCAAAACGTGCTGTTTTGCTAAAAGCATTTTCTAAGCATTTTAGATCGTTGAAATCGTTCAAATAGACGTGCAATAAAAATAAAACGAATAATAAAAAATTTCTTTACCGTTTTATAAAAGCTGTTTTACGCTAAAACGCAGATTAAAAGCTCAAAACGTGCTGTTTTGCTAAAATAAGCACTTTTCAAGCATTTTAAATTGTTGAAATCGTTCAAATAGACGCAATATTAATAAAAACGAATAATAAAAATTTCGTCGTTTTTATGCTGCTTTACGCGTTAAAAACGCAGATTAAAGCTCAAAACGCTGTTTTGCTAAAATAATCATTTTCAAGCATTTTAGATCGTTGAAATCGTTCAAATAGAAGCAATATTAATAAAAAAAACGAATAATAAAAAATTGTCGTTTTATGCTGTTTTGCCAAAACGCAGATTAAAGCTCAAACGTGCTGTTTTGCTAAAATGTTTTCAAGCATTTTAGATCGTTGGAATCGGTTTAAATAGACGCAATATTAATAAACGAATAATAAAAAATTTCGTCGTTTTATGCTGTTTTACGCGTTAAACGCTTGACAAAAGCCTCAAAACGTGCGTTTTGCTAAAATACATTTTCAAGCATTTTAGATCGTCGAAATCGTTCAAATAGACGCAATTATATAATAAAAACGAATAATAAAAATTCGTCGTTTTTATATGCTGTTTTACGCGTTAAACGCAGACAAAGCTCAAAACGTGCTGTTTTGCTAAATAAGCATTTTCAAGATTTTAGATCGTTGAAATCGTTCAAATAGAAGCAATATTAATAAAAAACGAATAATAAAAATTTCGTCGTTTTTATATAAGTTGTTTTACGCGTTAAACGCAGATTAAAGCCTCAAAACGTGCTGTTTTACAAAAATAAGCATTTTCAAGCATTTTAAAGCGTTGAAATCGTTTAAATAGAAGCAATATTAATAAAACAAATAATAAAATTCGTCATTTTATGCTGTTTTACGCGTTAAAACGCAGATTAAAGCTCAAACGTGCTGTTTTGCTAAAATAAGCATTTTCGCTGTTTTAGATCGTTGAAATCGTTCAAATAGACGCAATATTAATAAAAACGAATAATGTACCCCGTCGTTTTTATGTTGCGTTTTACGCGTTAAAACGCAGAATAAAAGCTCGCAAAACGTGCTGTTTTGCTGCTACAAAAATAAGCATTTTCAAGCATTTTTAGATCGTTGAAATCGTTCAAATAGAAGCAATATTAATAAAACGAATAATAAAAAATTCGTCGTTTTATGTTGTTTTACGCGTTAAAAACGCAGATTAAAGCTCAAAAACGTAAAGCTGTTTTGCTAAAATAAGCATTTTCATGCATGACCGCGAAACCGTTCAAATAAACGTAATATTAATAAAAAAACGAATAATAAAAATTCGTCGTTTTTATGCTGTTTTTACGCGTTATAACGCAGATTAAAAGCCTGTAACGTGCTGTTTTGCTAAAAATAAGCATTTTCAAGCATTTTAGATCGTTGAAATCGTTCAAATAGAAGCTAACAATATTAATAAAACCAATAATAAAAATTCGTCGTTTTATGCTGTTTTACGCGTTAAAACGCAGATCAAAGCTCAAACGTGCTGTTTTGCTACAAAATAAGCATTTTCAAGCATTTTAGATAGTTGAAATCGTTGAAATAGAAGCAATATTAATAAAATCGAATAATGGGGTGTAAATTCGTCGTTTTTATGCTGTTTTACGCGTTAAAACGCAGATTAAGCTCAAAACGTGCTGTTTTGCTAAATAAGCATTTTTCAAGCATTGTTAGATCGTTGAAATCGTTCAAATAGACGGCAATATTAATAAAAACGAATAATAAAAATTTCGTCGTTTTATGTTGTTTTACGAGTTAAAACGCAGATTAAGCCTCGTAAACGTAAGCTGTTTTATTAAAATAAGCATTTTCAAGCATTTTAGATCGTTGAAATCGTTTAAATAGAAGCAATATTAATAAAAACGAATAATAAAAATTCGTCATTTCTATGCTGTTTTACGCGTTAAAAAACGCAGATTAAAAGCTCGGAAAACGTGCTGTTTTGCTAAAATAAGCATTTTTCAAGCATTTTAGGATCGTTGAAATCGTTCAAATAGAAGCTTTCAATATTAATAAAAAACGAATAATAAAAATTCGTCGTTTTATGTTGTTTTAATGTTAAAAACGCAGATTAAAGCTCAAAAACGTGCTGTTTTGCTAAAATAAGCATTTTCAAGCATTTTAGATCATTGAAATCGTTCAAATAGAAGCAATATTAATAAAACGAATAATGCGCCCGTCGTTTTTATGCTGTTTTACGCGTTAAAACGCAGATTAAAGCTCAAAACGTGCTGTTTTCGTAAATAAGCATTTTCAAGCATTTTAGATCGTTGAAATCGTTCAAATAGAAGCAATATTTAATAAAAAAAACGAATAATAAAAATTCGTCGTTTTTATGCTGTTTTACGCGTTAAAACGCAGATTAAAAGCTCAAACGTGCTGTTTTGCTAAAATAAGCATTTTCAAGCATTTTTAGATCGCTGAAATCGTTCAACAGACGCGCAATATTAATAAAAACGAATAATGTAAAATTTCGTCGCTTTTATGTTGGTTTTACGCGTTGTGCGCAGATTAAAGCCTCAAAACGCGCTGTTTTGCTAAAATAAGGATTTTCAAGCATTTTTTAGATCAACGTTGAAACGTTCAAATGAAGCAATATTGATAAAAACGAATTATAAAAATTCGTCGTTTTATGCTGTTTTACGCGTTAAAACGTAGATTAAAAGCGCAAAACGTGCTGTTTTGCTGCTAAAATAAGCATTTTCAAGCATTTTAGATCGTTGAAATCGTTTAAATAGAAGCAATATTAATAAAAAACGAATAATAAAAAATCGTCATTTTTATGCTGTTTTACGCGTTAAAACGCAGATTAAAGCTCAAAACGTGCTGTTTTGCTAAAAATAAGCATTTTCAAGCATTTGTGATCGTTGAAATCGTTCAAATAGACGCAATATTAATAAAAAACGAATAATAAAAAAATTCGCCGTTTTATGCTGTTTTACGCGTTAAAAACGCAGATTAAAAGCTCAAAACGTGCTGTTTCGCTAAAATGTAAAGCATTTTCAAGCATCTTAGATCGTTGAAATCGTTCAAATAGACGCAATAAAAAATAAAACAAATAATAAAATTTTCGTCGTTTTATGCTGTTTTACGCGTTAAAACGCAGAATAAAGCTCAAAACGTGCTGTTTTGCTAAAATAAGCATTTTCGCTATTTCCAGATCGTTAAAATCGTTCAAATAGACGCAATATTATCAAAAACGAATAATAAAATTTCGTCGTTTTATGTTGTTTTACGCGTTAAAACGCAGATTAAAGCTCAAAACGTGCTGTTTTGCTAAACAAGCATTTTCAAGCATTTTGTGACGTTAAATCGTTCAAATAGAAGCAATATTAATAAAAACGAATAATAAAAAATTCGTTTTATGCTGTTTTACGCGTTAAAACGCAGATTGCTCAAAACGTGCTGTTTTGCTAAATAAGCATTTTCAAAGCACGATCGCTGAAATCAAATAGGACGCAATAAAAATAAAAAACGAATAATAAAAATTTCGTCGTTTTATGCTGTTTATGCGTTAAAACGCGCAGATTAAAGCTCAAAAACGTGCTGTTTTGCTGTACTTCAAGCATTTTCGCCATTTTAGATCGTTAAAAATCGTTCAAATAGAAGCAATATTAATAAAAACGAATAATAAAAATTCGTCAAGCTTCTGCCGCTTTTACGCGTTAAACGCAGATTAAAGCCTGACTGAAATGGTATTATTTACAAAAACGAATAATAAAAATTCGTCGTTTTTATGTTGTTTTACGCGTTAAAACGCAGATTAAAAGTCAAAACGTGCTACTTTATTAAAATTAGCATTTTCAAGCATTTTAGATCGTTGAACCGTTCAAATAGAAGCAATATTAATAAAAACGAATACGTACCCGTCGTTTTATGCTGTTTTTACGCGTTAAAACGCAGATTAAAAGCTCAAACGTGCTGTTTTGCTAAAATAAGCATCTTTCAAGCATTTTAGATCGTCGAAATCGTCCGTAAATAGACGCAATAAAAAATAAAAAAACGAATAATAAAATTCTGTCGTTTTATGTTGTTTTACGCGTTAAAACGCAGATTAAAGCTCAAAACGTGCTGTTTTACTAAAATAAGCATTTTCAAGCATTTTAGATCGTTGAAATCGTTCAAATAGGAAGCAATATTAATAAAAAACGAATAATAAAAATCGTCTTTATAAGCTGTTTTACGTTCGCAGATTAAAGCTCTTCAAAAACGTGCTGTTTTGCTAAAATAAGCATTTTCAAGCATTTGTGATCGCTGTTCCGCCCGTAACAGATGCAATATTAATAAAAAACGAATAATAAAAAATTTCCTGTCGTTTTATAAGTTGTTTTACGCGTTAAACGCTGATGAAAGCTCAAAACGTGCTGTTTTGCTAAAAATAAGTATTTTCAAAGCATTTTAGGTCGTTGAAATCGTTCAAATAGACGCGCAATATTAATAAAAACGAATAAAAAATTCGTCGTTTTTATGTTGTTTTACGCGTTAAACGCAGGATTAAAAGCCCTCGTAAACGTGCTGTTTTGCTAAAATAAGTACTTTCAAAGCGATTTTAGATATCGTTGAAATCGCTATGAATAAAAAAGCGAATAATGTAAAATTTTCGTCGTTTTATGTTGAAAGTTTACACGTGTTAAAACGCAGATTGGAAGCTCAAAACGTGTTGCTTTGCTTAAATAAGCATTTTCAAAGCATTTGTATCGTTGAAATCGTTTAAATAGAAGCTAATACAATAAAAACTAACAATAAAAATTCGGGTCATGTTTATGCTGTTTTACGCGTTAAAACGCAGATTAAAAGCCTCAAAACGTGCTGTTTTGCTATTAAAATAAGCATTTTCAAGCATTTTAGATCGTTGAAATCGTTCAAATAGACGCAATATTAATAAAAACGAATAATAAAAAAAATCTCGTCGTTTTATGCTGTTTTACGCGTTAAAACGCAGATTAAAGGTCAAAACGTGCTGTTTTGCTAAAATGTAAGCATTTTCTCGCTACTTCAGATCGCTGAAATCGTCTCAACAGACGCGCACAAAAATAGTAAATAATAAAAATTTCGTCGTTTTATGTTGCTTTTACGCGTTAAACGCAGAATAAAAGCTCAAACGTGCTGTTTTGCTGCTAAAATAAGCATTTTCAAGCATTTTAGATCGTTGAAACCGTTCAAATAGATGCAGCAATATTAATAAAAACGAATAATAAAAAATTTCGTCGTTTTTATGCTGCTTTACGCGCGTTAAAACGCAGATTAAAGCTCAAAACGTTGTTTTGCTAAAATAAGCTTTCAAGCATTTAGATCGTTGAAATCGTTCAAATAGAAGCAATATTAATAAAACGAATAATAAAGTAAATTCGTCCGTTTTGCTGCGTTTTACGCGTTAAAACGCAGATTAAAAGCCTCAAAACGTGCTGTTTTGCTACAAAATAAGCATTTTCAAGACGATCGTTGAACCGTTCAAATAGACGCAATAAAAATAAAACGAATAATAAAATTTCGTCGTTTTATGCTGTTTACGCGTAAAACGCAGATTAAAGCTCAAAACGTGCTGTTTTGCTTAAAAATAAGCATTTTCAAGCAGTTTAGATCGTTAAAACCAAATAGAAGGCTAATATTAATAAAAACGAATAATGCACCCGTCGTTTTTATGCTGTTTGTGCGTTAAAACGCAGATTAAAGCTCAAAACGTGTGCTGTTTTGCTGCAAATAAGCATTTTCAAGCATTTGTGATCGTTGAAATCGTTTAAATAGAAGCAATATTAATAAAAAACGAATAATAAAAATTTCGTCATTTTATGTTGTTTTACGCGTTAAAACGTAGCAGATTAAAGCTCACAAAACGTGCTGTTTTGCTAAAATACATTTTAGATCGTTGGAAATCGTTCAAATATTTAAATATTAATAAAACGAATAATAAAAAATTCGTCGTTTTAGCCGTTTTACGCGTTAAAACGCAGATTAAAGCTCAAACGTGCTGTTTGCTAAAATAAGCATTTTCGCTAATTTGTATCGTTGAAATCGTTCAAATAGAAGCAACATAATAAAACGAATAACAAAATTTTCGTCGTTTTATGCTGTTTACGCTAAAAATGCAGATTAAAAGCTCAAAACGTGCTGTTTTGCTTAAATAAGCATTTTCAAGCATTTTTAGATCGTTGGAAATCGTTTAAATAGAAGCAATATTAATAAAAACGAATAATAAAAAAATTCGTCATTTTTATGCTGTTTTACGCGTTAAAAACGCAGATTAAAGCTAAAAACGTGCTTTTTTTAAAAATAAATTTTCAAGATTTTGATCGTTGTCTTTCAAATGGGGGGGAATATTAAAAAAACGAATAAAACGTTTTTTTGGTTTTACGAAACCAGAAAAGCTCAAACGTTGTTTTGCTAAAATAAGATTTAAGCATTTTAATCGTTAAATGTTAAAAACCAAAAAAAAATAAAAACGTTAAATTTGGTTTTATTTTTTTCGCTTTAAAAACGCGAAAAATTTTTAAAAATGCGGGGTTTCAAAATAAGTTTTTTAAAATTTAACGTTAAATCGTTAAATGGGGGTTTAAAAAAAAAAAAAACTCTTTTTTTTTGTAAAAGCAAAAAAAAGCTAAAATCTTTTTTGAAATGTTTTAAAATTTTTAGACGTAAAATTTAAAAAAGTTTAATAAAAAGTTAAAAAAAATTTTCGCTTTTTAGTTTTTTTTGCTTAAACGCAAAAAAAAACCCAAAAATTTTCTTTTGAAAATTTTTTTTTGCATTTTAAAAATTTAAAATCTTTCTAAGCTTTTAAAAAAGAAAATAAAATTTTGTTTTTAGCTTTTTAGCTTTAAAAGTGTTAAACTCAAAAGGCTTTTTTAAAATAAATTTTCGCTTTTAGTTTTTTAAACGTTAAAAGGAATAAATAAAACGTTTAAAAAAATTTTTGCTTTTAGCTTTTTAGCGTTAAAAACGAAATTTAAACCCAAAAAAATTTTTTTTTAAAAAATGCTTTTAAAACTTTTGGTTAAATTTTTTAAAAAGGAAAAAAATTTTCAAAATAAAAATTTTCGCTTTTGTTTTTTACGTTTAAAAGAGAATAAAAAAAAATTTTTTAAAAAAAATTTTTTGCTTTTTTGGGGGAAATTTTTAAAAGCTAAAAAATAAAAAAAAAAAAAAAAAAAATTTGTCGTTTTTTTTTACGCTTAAAAAAGAAAAAAAATTTTTTTTAAAAATTTTTGTTTTTAACGGAAAGTTAAAAAGGCTTTTTTAAAAAAAAAAAAAAAAAAAATTTTTTTTTTAAAAGGCGTTTTAAAAAAACGAAAAAAAACCCCTGCTGTTTTACTAAAAAAAAGTTTTTAAGCTTTTGCTAAATGAAAATAAAGATTTAATAAAAAACGAAAAAAAAATTTTTACGTTTTATTTTTTCGCGTTAAAAGGAAAAAAAAGCTAAAAGGGCGTTTTTTTTAAATAAATTTTTACAAATAACTTAAATTTTAAATGGAATTTAATAAAAAAAAAAAAAAGGGTTTTATTTTTTCGCGAAAAAAAGGAAAAAAAAATAAAAGTTTTTTTTCAAAATGCTTTTAAAAACCAAAACTTAAATCGTTAAATGGTTTTAAAAAACAAAAAAAAAAACCCTTTTTTATGCTTTTTTAGCGTTAAAGGGTTAAAGGTAAAGGTTTTTTTAAAAAACTTTTCAAGCATTTTAGATTTGGGAAATCGTTCAAAAACCCAAAAAAAAAACAAATAATAAAATTTCGTCTTTTTTATGCTGTTTTACGCGTTAAAAGGGGCTGATTAAAAGTTCAAAACGTGCTTTTTTGCAAAAAACAAGCATTTTCAAGCATTTTAGACGTTGAAATCGTTCAAATAGAAGAAATATTAAAAAAAAAAAAACGAATAAAAAAAACCCCCGTCTTTTTTAAAAGCGTTTTACGCTTTAAAAAACGCGGGTTTAAAAAGCCCCAAAACGTGTTTTTTTGCTAAAATAAGCATTTTCAAGCATTTTGATCGTTGAAACGTTTAAATAGGAAAATATTAAAAAAAAGGGAATAAAAAAAAAATTCGTCTTTTTTATGTTGTTTTACGCGTTTAAAACGCAGAAAAGCTAAAAAACGTGCTGTTTTGCAAAAAATAAGCATTTTCGCATTTTGATCGCTGAAACCGTTCAAAAGAGGGCAATATTAAAAAAAACGAATAAAAAAAAATTTCGTCTTTTTTTATGCTTTTTTTACGTTTTAAAAAACCGGAAAAAGCTAAAAAACGGCTGTTTTGTTTAAAATAAGCATTTTCAAGCATTTTAGATCTTTGGGAAACGCCCAAAAGACCCCAATAAAAAAAAAAAACGAATAATAAAAATTTCGTCTTTTTTATGGTTTTTAGGGTTTAAAACGCAGAAAAAAAGTTAAAAACGTGCTGTTTTGCAAAAAATAAGCATTTTCAAGCATTTTAGACCCCGTTGAAATCGTTCAAAAGAGAAAATATTAATAAAAAAAAACAAAAATTTCGTCTTTTTTATGCTGTTTTACGCTTTAAAAACCGATTAAAGCTCAAAGGGCCCCTTTTTTGCTAAAATAAGCTTTTTCAAGCTTTTTTGGATCGGGGAAACGTTCAAATAGAAGCAAATATTAAAAAAAAAACGAATAAAAAAAACCCGTTTTTATGTTGTTTTACGCTTTAAAAACGCAAATTAAAAGCTCAAAAGTGCTGTTTTGCTAAAATAAGCATTTTCAAGCATTTTAGATCGTTGAAATCGTTCAAATAGACGCAATATTAAAAAAAAACGAATAAAAAAAACTTTCGTCGTTTTATGTTTTTTTTACGCTTTAAAAAAGGGGCGGGATTAAAGCTAAAAACGTGCTTTTTTTTAAAAAACAAGCTTTTTCAAGCATTTTAGATCGTTGAAATCTTTTTGGGCCAAAAATTAATAAAACGAATAAAAAAAAATTTCGTCGTTTTATGCTGTTTTACGCTTTAAAAAACGCAGTTTAAAAAGCTAAAAACGGCGTTTTGCTAAAATAAGATTTTCAAGCATTTTGATCTTTGGGAAACCGAAAAGAAGCAAAAATTAATAAAAACGAATAATAAAAAATTCGGTCTTTTTTATGTTGTTTTACGCGAAAACCAGATTAAAGCTCAAAACGTGCTTTTTTTGCTAAAATGGGCATTTTCAAGCATTTTGGGATCGTTGAAATCGTTCAAATAGACGCAATATTAATAAAAACGAATAATAAAATTTCGTCGTTTTTATGCTGTTTTACGTTTAAAAACGCAGAATAAAGCTCAAAACGTGCTGTTTTGCTAAAATAAGCATTTTCAAGCTTTTTGGGATCGTTGAAACCCGTTCAAATAGACGGAATAAAAAAAAAAAACGAATAAAAAAAATTTCCCCGTCTTTTTTGTTGTTTTTACGCTTTAAAAAACGCAGAATAAACCCTTCAAACGTGCTGTTTTGAAAATAAGCATTTTCAAGCATTTTAGATCGTTGAAACCGTTCAAATAGACGCAATATTAAAAAAAAACGAATAAAAAAAATTTCGTCTTTTTTATTTGTTTTAGGGTTAAAAACGCAGTTTAAAAAGCTCAAAACGTGCTGTTTTGCAAAAAATAAGCATTTTCAAGAAGATCGTTGAAATCGTTCAAAAAAAAAAGCAAATTAAAAAAAAACAAAATAATAAAAAACCCGTCGTTTTATGGGGTTTTACGCTTTAAAAAACGAAAATTTAAAAAGCTAAAAACGGCTTTTTTGGGTTAAAATAAGCATTTTCAAGTTTTGATCGCGGGAAATCGTTAAAAATTAGACGAAAATATTAAAAAAAAACGAATAAAAAAATTTTTCGTCGTTTTATGTTGTTTTACGCTTTAAAAATGCTGAAAACCCAAAAAACGGCTGTTTTGCTAAAATAAGAAATTTTAAAATTTGGATCGTTGAAATCGTTCAAATAGAAGAAATTATTAATAAAACGAATAATAAAAATTTCTGTCGTTTTTATGTTGTTTTACGCTTTAAAAACGCAGATTAAAGCTAAAAACGTGCTGTTTTGCTAAAATAAGCTTTTTTCAAGCATTTTAGATCGATGAAATCGTTTAAATAGAAGCAATATTAAAAAAAAACGAATAAAAAAAAATCGTCTTTTTTATTTTTTTTTTAAAGCTTTAAAAACGCAGATTAAACCCTAAAAACGTGCTTTTTTTACTAAAATAAGCATTTTCGGGCATTTTAGATCGTTGAAACGTTCAAATAGGAATATTAATAAAACGAAAAATTTAAAATTTTCGTCGTTTTATGTTGTTTACGCGTTAAAACGCAGATTAAAGCTAAAAACGTGCTGTTTTGCTTAAATAAGCATTTTCAAGATTTTAGATCTTTGGGAAATCGTTTAAATAGAAGCAATATTAATAAA
>NW_027046201.1:0-30437 GCF_025399875.1 Dalotia coriaria | reverse complement strand
TTTTTTTTTTTTAAAAAAACCCCGGTTTTAAACCCAAGAAAAAAATAAAACGAAAAATTTTTTATTATTCGTTTTTATTAATATTGCGTCTATTTAAAACGATTTCAACGATCTAATATGCGAAAATGATTATTTTACAAAACAGCACTTTTTTGAGCTTTAATTGCTTTTTAACGCGAAAAACAAATAAAAACGAAAAATTTTTATGATTCGTTTTTATTAATATTGCTTTATTTGAACGATTTCAACGATCAAAATGCTTGAAAATGCTTTTTTTAGCAAAACAGCATGTTTTGAGTTTAATCGCTTTTTAACGCGTCCAAAAAAACGACGAAATTTTTTTTTTCGTTTTATTAATATTGCGTCTATTTACGTTTCAACGCTCTATAATGCTTGAAAATGATTATTTTGCAAACAGCACGTTTTGAGCTTTAATCTGCTTTTTAACGCGTAAAACAGCAAAAACGACAAATTTTTTATTATTTTTTTTATTAATATTGCTTCTATTTGAACGATTTCAACGATCTTGCTTGAAAATGCTTATTTTAGAAAAAACAGCACGTTTTGAGTTTAATCTGCTTTTTAACGCGTAAAAGAAAAAAACGACGAAATTTTTATTATTCGTTTTTTTAATAGCGTCTATTTGAACGTTTTCAGCTCTAAAATGTTTGGGAAATGATTATTTAGCAAAACACCCTTTTTGAGTTTAATCTGCGTTTTAACGCGTAAAACAGCAAAAAACGACGAATTTTTATTATTCGTTTTTTTAAAATTTTTTTCTATTTGAACGATTTCAACGTCTAAAATGCTTAAAAATGCTTTTTTTAGCAAAACAGCACGTTTTGAGTTTTAATCTGCTTTAACGCGAAAAACAGCATCGACAAATTTTTTATTTTTAAATTTAAAATGCTTGAAAAGTTTTTTAGCAAAACCCCGTTTTTTTTCTGCTTTTAACGCTAAAAAAAAAAAAATTTTTTTTTTAAATTTTTCTTTTTTTAAATTCCTTTTTTTTTTTAAAAGTTTAAGTTTAAAAATTTGAAAAGCTTTTTTAAAAAACCCCTTTTGGTTTAAACGTTTTAACGCTAAAAAGCAAAAAAATTTTTTTTTTTTTTTTTTAAATTCCTTTTAAATTTAAATAAAAAATTTAAAAAATTTTTTTTTAAAAAAGAAAAATTTTGACAATTTTTTAAAGGGTAAAAAAAAAAAGATTTTTTTTTATTTTTTTAAATTTTTTTTTATTTTAAGAAAATTTTTAAATTTAAATTTTTTTCCAAAAAAATTTTTAGAATTTTTAAATTTTTTTAAAAAAAAAAATTTTATTTTTTTTTTATTTTTTTTTATTTCGACAACGAAAAAAAATTTAAAAATGTTTTTTAGCAAAAACCCCGGGGTTTTTAATCGTTTTTAAAAAAAAAAACGCATTTTTAATTTTTTTTAAAATTTTGCTTTTTTAAAACACAACTTTTAAAAGCTTAAAATGCTTTTAAAAAGCAAAACAGCATTTGATTTTTTTTCCGTTTTAATAAACAGCATAAAACGACAAAATTTTTAAATTTTTCTTTTTAAATTTGGTTTTTTGCGTTTAACGCTAAAAGCTTAAAAAAAATTTTTAAAAACGTTTTAATTTTTTAATTGCGTTTTAAGGGTAAAACACAAAAAAAAGCAAATTTTTATTATTTTTTTAAAAGCCTTTTAACTTTAACGTTAAAAGCTTAAAAGAATTTTAAAAAACCCTTTTTTATTTAATTGCTTTTTAAGGGTAAAACACTAAAAAAAAAAAAATTTTTAACCTTTTTTTTTAAATTGCGTTTTTTAACGAACGTTTAAAAGTTAAAAATATTATTTTAAAAAAGCCTTTTGAGTTTAACGGTTTTAACCCCCAAAAAATAATAAAGAAAAAAACTTTTTTATTAATTGCGTTTTAACGTTTAACACTAAAAGCAAAAATTTTATTTTGAAAAAAACCTTTTTGACTTTAACGGTTTTAAGCTAAAGTTTTTTAAAAACGACTTTTTTTATTTTCGTTTTTAAAAAAATTTTATTTAAATTTCCCCTTTTTTAAAAATGCTTTTTTATTTAAAAAAACCACGTTTTATTTAATTGCTTTTAAGCAAAAACAGAAAAAAGGGAAAAAATTTTATTTTCGTTTTTATTAAACGCTTTTAACGACAAAAAAAAAATTTGTATTATTTTCCCAAAAAGAAGTTTAGTTTTAATTTCCGAAGGTAAAAAGCAAAAAACGACTTTTTATTTTCGTTTTTTATTAAATTTTTTATTTTAAAATTTAACGTTAAAAATTAAAATGCTTTTTTTAAAAACATTTTATTTTAATTGTTTTAAGCAAAAGGGCTAAAAAACGACGTTTTTATTTTTTATTCTTTTAAATTTTAAATTGCTTAGGAAATTTAAATTTCTTTGTTAAAATATTTTTTGAAAACGATTTTTATTTTTAAAATCTTTTAAAATAAAAGCAAAAAACGACGTTTTTTTTATTTTTTTTTAAAAATTTTTTTAAAACGTTTTTTAATGTTAAAAAATGCAAAAAATGTTTTTTTTGCAAAAACAACTTTTAGAACGCGTTTTAAGGAAAAACCAAAAACGCGAAATTTTTAACGTTTTTTTAAATATTGGGGTTTTAAACGATTTAACGTTTCAAAAGTTAAATTTTTTGAAAAAATTTTAGCAACCTTTTTTAACGCGTAAAACGCTAAAACAGTTTTTTAAACGTTTTTAAGTTTTTATTTGCATTAACGATTAAATTTTGAAAATTTTTTTTGAAAAACAGGAGTTTAATTCGTTTTAAGGGTAAAAAAATAAAAAACAAATTTTTTATTACGTTTTCTATTAATATTGCGTCTATTTGAACGATTTAAACGATCAAAATGCTTGAAAATATTTTTTTTTAAAAACAGCACGTTTTGAGTTTTAATCTGCTTTTTAACGCGTAAAACAGCATAAAAACGACGAATTTTTTATTATTCTTTTTTATTAATATTGCTTCTATTTAACGATTTCAACGATCTAAAATGCTTGAAAATGCTTATTTTAGCAAAACAGGTTTTGAGTTTAATCCGTTTTGCAAAACAGCTAAAATAAAATTTTTATTATTCGTTTTTATTAATATTGCGTCTATTTGAACGATTTCAACGATCTAAAATGTTTAAAAAATATTTTTTTTTAAAAACAGCATTTTTGATTTTTAACGCTTTTTAACGCGTAAAAAAAAAAACACGAATTTTTTATTATTCGTTTTTTTTAAATATTGCGTCTATTTGAACGATTTCAACGATCTAAAATGCTTGAAATGATTATTTTAGCAAAACAGCACGTTTTGAGCTTTAATTGCGTTTTAACGCGTAACAGCATAAAAACGATGAAATTTTATTATTCGTTTTTCATTAATATTGCGTCTATTTGAACGATTTCAACGATCTAAATGCTGAAAATGATTATTTTAGCAAACAGCACGTTTTGAGATTAATCTGCGTTTTAACGCGTAAAACAGCATAAACCGACGAAATTTTATTATTCGTTTTATTAATATTGCGTCTATTTGAACGATTTCAACGATCTAAAATGCTTGAAATGATTATTTTAGCAAAACAGCACGTTTTGAGCTTTTAATCTGCGTTTTAACGCGTAAAACAGCATAAAACGACGAATTTTTATTATTCGTTTTTATTAATATTGCTTCTATTTGAACGATTTCAACGATCTAAAATGCTTGAAAATGCTTATTTTAGCAAAACAGCAAGCACGCTTTTGAGCTTTAATCTGCGTTTTAACGCGTAAAACAGCATAAAACGACGAAATTTTTATTATTCGTTTTTATTAATATTGCTTCTATTTGAACGATTTCAACGATCTAAAATGCTTGAAAATGCTTATTTTAGCAAAACAGCACTTTTTGAGCTTTAAACTGCGTTTTAACGCGTAAAACAGCATAAAAACGACAAAATTTTTTTATTATTCGTTTCTATTATTATTGCGTCTATTTGAACGATTTCAACGATCTAAAATGCATGAAAAATGATTATTTTAGCAAAACAGCACGTTTTGAGTTTTTAATCTGCGTTTTAACGCGTAAAACAGCATAAAAACGACGAAATTTTTATTATTCGTTTTTATTATATGCGTCTATTTGAACGATTTCAACGATCTAAAATGCTTGAAAATGATTATTATTTTAGCAAAACAGCACGTTTTGAGTTTTAATCTACGTTTTAACGCGTAAAACAGCATAAAACGACGAATTTTTATTATTCATTTTTTATTAATATTGCTTCTATTTGAACGATTTCAACGATCTAAAATGCTTGAAAATGCTTATTTTAGCAAAACAGCACGTTTTGAGTTTTAATCTGCGTTTTAACGCGTAAAACAGCATAAAACGACGAAATTTTTATTATTCGTTTTTATTAATATTGCGTCTATTTGAACGATTTCAACGATCTAAAATGCTTGAAAATGATTATTTTAGCAAAACTGCACGTTTTGAGCTTTAATCTGCGTTTTAACGCGTAAACAGCATAAAACGACGTTTTATTATTCGTTTTTATTAATATTGCTTCTATTTGAACGATTTCAACGATCTAAAATGCTTGAAAATGCTTATTTTAGCAAAACAGCAAGTACGTTTTGAGTTTTAATCTGCGTTTTAACGCGTAAAACAGCATAAAAACGACGAAATGTTTATTATTCGTTTTTATTAATATTGCGTCTATTTGACCGATTTCAACGATCTAAAATGCTTGAGAATGATTATTTTAGCAAAACAGCACGTTTTGAGCTTTAATCTGCGTTTTAACGCAAAACAGCATAAAAACGACGATTTTTATTATTCGGTTTTATTAATATTGCTTCTATTTGAACGATTTCAACGATCTAAAATGCTTGAAAATGCTTATTTTAGCAAAACAGCACGTTTTGAGCTTTAATCTGCGTTTTAACGCAAAACAGCATAAAACGATGAAATTTTTATTATTCGTTTTTATTAATATTGCGTCTATTTGAACGATTTCAACGATCTAAAATGCTTGAAAATGATTATTTTAGCAAAACAGCAACGTTTTAAGCTTTAATCTGCGTTTTAACGCGTAAAACAGAATAAAACGACGAATTTTTATTATTCGTTTTTATTAATATTGCTCCTATTTGAACGATTTCGATGATCTAAAATGCTTGAAAATGCTTATTTTAGCAAAACAGCACGTTTTCAGCTTTAATCTGCGTTTTAACGCGTAAAAACAGCATAAAACGAAGAAATTTTATTATTCGTTTTTATTAATATTGCGTCTATTTGAACGATTTCAACGATCTAAAATGCTTGAAAATGCTTATTTTAGCAAAATAGCACGTTTTGAGTTTTAATCTGCGTTTTAACGCGTAAAACAGCATAAAAACGACGAATTTTTTATTATTCGTTTTTATTAATATTGCTTCTATTTGAAGGGATTTCAACGATCTAAAATGCTTGAAAATGCTTATTTTAGCAAAACAGCACGTTTTGAGTTTTAATCTGCGTTTTAACGCGTAAAACAGCATAAAAACGACGAAATTTTTATTATTCGTTTTTATTAATATTGCGTCTATTTGAACGATTTCCACGATCTAAAATGCTTGAAAATGATTATTTTAGCAAAACAGCACGTTTTGAGTTTTAATCTGCGTTTTAACGCGTAAAACAGCATAAAACAACGAATTTTTATTATTCATTTTTATTAATATTGCTTCTATTTAAAAAAAAAAAAAAAAAAAAAAAAAAAAAAAAAAAAAAAAAAAAAAAAAAAAAAAAAAAAAAAAAAAAAAAAAAAAAAAAAAAAAAAAAAAAAAAAAAAAAAAAAAAAAAAAAAAAAAAAAAAAAAAAAAAAAAAAAAAAAAAAAAAAAAAAAAAAAAAAAAAAAAAAAAAAAAAAAAAAAAAAAAAAAAAAAAAAAAAAAAAAAAAAAAAAAAAAAAAAAAAAAAAAAAAAAAAAAAAAAAAAAAAAAAAAAAAAAAAAAAAAAAAAAAAAAAAAAAAAAAAAAAAAAAAAAAAAAAAAAAAAAAAAAAAAAAAAAAAAAAAAAAAAAAAAAAAAAAAAAAAAAAAAAAAAAAAAAAAAAAAAAAAAAAAAAAAAAAAAAAAAAAAAAAAAAAAAAAATTTTTTTTTTTTTTTTTTTTTTTTTTTTTTTTTTTTTTTTTTTTTTTTTTTTTTTTTTTTTTTTTTTTTTTTTTTTTTTTTTTTTTTTTTTTTTTTTTTTTTTTTTTTTTTTTTTTTTTTTTTTTTTTTTTTTTTTTTTTTTTTTTTTTTTTTTTTTTTTTTTTTTTTTTTTTTTTTTTTTTTTTTTTTTTTTTTTTTTTTTTTTTTTTTTTTTTTTTTTTTTTTTTTTTTTTTTTTTTTTTTTTTTTTTTTTTTTTTTTTTTTTTTTTTTTTTTTTTTTTTTTTTTTTTTTTTTTTTTTTTTTTTTTTTTTTTTTTTTTTTTTTTTTTTTTTTTTTTTTTTTTTTTTTTTTTTTTTTTTTTTTTTTTTTTTTTTTTTTTTTTTTTTTTTTTTTTTTTTTTTTTTTTTTTTTTTTTTTTTTTTTTTTTTTTTTTTTGAGCTTTAATCTGCGTTTTAACGCGTAAACAGCTAAAACCAAATTTTTATTATTTCTTTTTAAATTGCGTCTATTTGAACGATTTCAACGATCTAAAATGCTTGAAATATATTTTAGCAAAAACAGCACGTTTTGAGTTTTAATCTACGCTTTTAACGGTAAAACAGCATAAAAACAGAATTTTTATTCATTTTTTATTAATATTGCTTCTATTTGAATCGATTTCAACGATCTAAAAGCTTGAAAATGCTTTATTTAAAAAACAGCACGTTTTGAGCTTTATCTGCGTTTTAACGCGTAAACAGCATAAAAACATTATTATTCGTTTTTAAATATTGCGTCTATTTGAACGATTAACGATCTAAAATGCTTGAAAATGATTATTTTTAAAAACGCACGTTATTTTAACGGTTTTAACGCGTAAAACAGCATAAAAACGACGTTTTATTATTCGTTTTTATTAATATTGTCTTTTTTGAACGATTTCAACGATCTAAAATGCTTTGAAATGTTATTTTAAGAAAAAACTTTAGCTTTAATCTGCGTTTAACGCGTAAAATGCTATAAAAACGATTTATTATTTTTTTTAATTGCGTCTATTTGACCGATTTAACGATCTAAAATGCTTGAGAATGATATTTTTTAGCAAAACAGCACGTTTTGTTTTAATCTGCGTTTTAACGCGTAAAACAGCATAAAACGACGATTTTTTATTATTCGTTTTTATTAATTTTATTTAAATTAACGATCTAAAATGCTTGAAATGCCTATTTAGCAAAACAGACGTTTAGCTTTAATCTGCGTTTTAACGCAAAACAGCATAAAACGATGAAATTTTTAGTATTCGCTTTTTATTAATATTGTCGTATTTGAACGATTTCAACGATCTAAAATGCTTGAAAATGATTTAGCAAAACAGACGTTTAGCTTTAATCTGCGTTTTAACGCGTAGACAAAAAAGGGAATTTTTATTATTCGTTTTTATTAATTTTCCCCTTTTTTGAACGATTTCGATGATTAAAATGCTTAAAAATGCTTATTTTGCAAAACAGACGTTTTTTTAATCTGCGTTTTAACGCGTAAAACAGCATAAAACGAAGAATTTATTATTTTCGTTTTTTTTAATATTGCGTCTATTTGAACGATTTCAACGATCTAAAATTGAAAATGCTTATTTGCAAAATACTTTTGAGCTTTAATCTGCGTTTTAACGCGTAAAACAGCAATAAAAACGACGAATTTTTATTATTCGTTTTTATTAATATTGCTTCTATTTGAACGATTTCAACGATCTAAAATGCTTGAAAATGCTTATTTTAGCAAAACAGCACGTTTTGAGTTTTAATCTGCGTTTTAACGCGTAAAACAGCATAAAACGACGAAATTTTTATTATTCGTTTTTATTAATATTGCGTCTATTTGAACGATTTCAACGATCTAAAATGCTTTGAAAATGATAATTTTAGCAAACAGCTCGTTTTGAGCTTTAATCTGCGTTTTAACGCGAAAACAGCATAAATAACGACGAAATTTTATTATTCGTTTATTATTAATATTGCGTCTATTTGAATCGATTTCAACGATTCAAAAATGTTTGAAAATGATTATTTTAGCAAACAGCACGTTTTGAGCTTTAATCTGCGTTTTACCCGCGTAAAACAGCATAAAACGATGAAATTTTTTATTGCCTGTTTTTCATTAATTATTGCGTCTATTTGAACGATTTCAACGATCTAAAATGTTGAAAATGATTATTTTAGCAAAACAGCAATGTTTTGAGCATTAATCTGCGTTTAACGCGTGTTCGTTACAAACCGACGAAATTTTTATTATTCGTTTTGCCAATATTGGTGTCTATTTGACCGATTTCAACGTGATCTAAAATGCTTGAGAATTTATTATTTAAAACAGCATCGTTTTGAGTTTTAATCTGCGTTTTAACGCAAAACAGCATAAAACGACGATTTTTTATTATTCGGTTTTGCCAATATTGCCGCATTTGAACGATTTCAACGATCTAAAAATGCTTGAAAAATGTTTACTTAGCAAAAAACAGCACGTTTTGAGCTTTTAACTGCGTTTTAACGCAAAATGGCATAAAAAACGATGAAATTTTTTATTATTCGTTTTATTAATATTGCGTCTATTTCCGGAACGATTTCCAACGATCTAAAAATGCTTTCTGAAAATGATTATTTTAGCAAAAGCACGTTTTAAGCTTTACCCGTGCCACGGCGTAAAACAGAATAAAAACGACGAATTTTATTATTCGTTTTTATTACTGGCTGCTCCTATTTGAACGATTTCTCTGATGATCTAAAATGCTTGAAAATGCTTATTTTGTTAAAAACAGCACGTTTTCAGCCTTTAATCTGCGTTTTAACGCGCAAAACAGCAAAAACGGCGAAATTTTATTATTCGTTTTTATTAATATTGCGTCTATTTGAACGTGACTTTCAACGATCTAAAATGCTTGAAAATGCTTATTTTAGCAAAATAGCACGTTTTTTGATTTTAATCTGCGTTTTAACGCGTAAAACAGCATAAAAAACGACGAATTTTATTATTCGTTTTTATTAATATTGCTTCTATTTGAACGATTTCAACGATTCAAAATGCTTGAAAATGCTTTATTTTTTAGCAAAACAGCATCAAGTTTGAGTTTTCTTTAATCTGGCGTTTTAACGCGTAAAACAGCATAAAAACGACGAAAATTTCTTTTATTATTCGTTTTTATTAATATTGCGTCTATTTGAACGATTTCCACGATCTAAAATGTTTGAAAATGATTATTTTAGCAAAACATAATCGCCTTTATTTTAACTGCGTTTTAACGCTGCAAACAGCATAAAAAACAACGAACTTTTTTATTATTATCCATTCGGCTTACCATTCATCCAAACCATTCGTCACCGCTCTGAGCCCGAACGCCGAAACACCAAACGGCTACTGGTCGCCCATCAAACTTCACCATCCGCCCGACTATACCAGCACGCCGAGTCTCAACTGCCTTAACCATCTAACGCCGCATTCGCTTTTCCAACACACCCAAAACGATTGCCTTCGGCGTTTTAACCGCGCTTCGCACAAAACCAATAAATTACCGTGCCATACCGAAACACCAAAACGCCGAAATGCCGGTTTGAGCTCGAGCTTAACCCGCGTCTACCGCGCCGCGCCAAAACTAAAATTTTACGGCCGCCCATTGTTCCGACCCGACCAAAACGCCACGGAAACGCCCAGCAAACCGTTTGCGCACCGGTGCTTTAACGCACAACGCCTGCTGTCGCGTTTACTACGCCCACGATTTCACCATCCACCGCGCCCGATTATTTCGCACGCTTATTTAACGCAAAAGTTTTCAAATGCAAACAGCATAAAACGACGAAATTTCTTTATTATTCGGTTTTTCATTAATATTGCGTCTATTTGAACGTGATTTCAACGATCTAAAATGCTTGAAAATGATTATTTTAGCAAAAACAGCACAAGTTTTGAGCATTAATCTGCGTTTTAACGCGTAAAACAGCATAAACCGCCATCGCAAAATTTTTATTATTCGTTTTATTAATATGTCTATTTGAACGATTTCAACGATCTAAAAATGCTGGAAAATGATTATTTGGCAAAACAGCACGTTTTGAGTTTTAATCTGCGTTTTAACGCGTAAAACAGCATAAAAAACGACGAATTTTTTTATTATTCGTTTTATTAATATTGCTTCTATTTAAACGATTTCAACGATCTAAAATGCTGGAAAAATGCTTATTTTAGCAAAACAGCAAGCACGCTTTTGAGTTTTAATCTGCGTTTTAACGCGTAAAACAGCATAAAAAACGACGAAATTTTTATTATTCGTTTTTATTAAATATTGCGTCTATTTGAACGCGATTTTAAACGATCTAAAATGCTTGAAAATGATTATTTTAAGCAAAAAACAGCACGTTTTGAGCTTTAATCTGCGTTTTAACGCGTAAACAGCATAAAACGACGAAATTTTTATTATTCGTTTTTATTAATATTGCGTCTATTTGAACGATTTCAACGATCTAAAAATGCTTAAAAATGATTATTTTAGCAAAACAGCACGTTTTGAGCTTTTTAATCTGCGTTTTAACGCGTAAAACAGCATAAAAACGACGAATTTTTTTATTACCCTGTTTCTATTAATATTGCTTCTATTTGGAACGATTTCAACGATCTAAAATGCTTGAAAATGCTTATTTTAGCAAAACAGCACGTTTTGAGCTTTAAACTGCGTTTTAACGCGTAAACAAAGCATGTTCGACGAAATTTTTAATATTCGTTTTCATTATTATTGCGCTCATTTGGAACGATTTCAACGATCTAAAATGCATGAAAATGATTATTTTAAAGCAAACAGCACGTTTTGAGTTTTAATCTGCGTTTTAACGCGTAAAACAGCATAAAAACGACGAAATTTTTTATGGCCTCGTTTTATTAATATTGCGTCATTTGAACGTGATTTCAACGATCTAAAATGCTTGAAAATGATTATTTTAGCAAAACAGCAATGTTTTGAAGTTTTAATCTACGTTTTAGCGCGCAAAACAGCATAAAAACGACGAATTTTTTATTATCTATTTTTATTAATATTGTTTCTATTTGAACGATTTCAACGATCTAAATGCTGAAAAATGCTTATTTTAGCAAAACAGCACGTTTTGAGTTTAATCTGCGTTTTAACGTAAAAACAGCATAAAAACGACGGTACTCGGCTATTCGTTTTATTAATATTGCGTCTATTTGAACGATTTCAACGATCTAAAAAAATGCTTGAAAAATGATTATTTTGAAGCAAAACTGCACAAGTCTTTTGAGTTTTAATCTGCGTTTTAACGCGTAAAACAGCATAAAAACGACGTTTTATTATTCGTTTTATTAATATTGCTTCTATTTGAACGATTTCAACGAGATAAAATGCTTGGAAAATGCTTTTTCTTATTTTAGCAAAACAGTGCTATAATGTTTGAGCTTTTAATCTGCGTTTTACCGCGTAAAACAGCATAAAAAACGACGAAATGTTTATTATTCCGTTTTTATTAATATTGCGTCTATTTGACCGATTTCCAACGATCTAAAAATGCTTGAGAATGATTATTTTGTTAAGCAAAACAGCACGTTTTGAGCTTTAATCTGCGTTTTGCGTTATAAACAGCATAAAAAACGACGATTTTTTTTATTATTCGGTTTTTTATTAATATTGCTTCTATTTGAACGATTTCAACGTGATCTAGTACGCTTGAAAATGCTTATTTTAAAACAGCAATGTTTTAGCTTAATCTGCGTTTTAACGCGTAAAAACAGCATAAAAACGATGAAATTTATTATTCGTTTTTATTAATATTGCGTCTATTTGAACGATTTCAACGATCTAAAAATGCTTGAAAATGATTATTTTGTGCTAAAACAGCACGTTTTAAGCTTTAATCTGCGTTTTAACGGCAAAACAGAATAAAACGACGAATTTTTTATTATCTGTTTTTATTAATATTGTTCTATTTGAACGATTTCTGGATGATCTAAAATGCTTGAAAATGCTTATTTTAGCAAAACAGCACGTTTTGAGCTTTAATCTGCGTTTTAACGCGTAAAACAGCAAAAACGACGAAATTTTTATTATTCGTTTTTATTTATATTGCGTCATTGAACGATTTCAACGATCTAAAATGCTTGAAAATGATTATTTTAGCAAAACTGCACGTTTTGAGCTTTAATCTGCGTTTAACGCGTAAAACAGCAAAAAAACGCGAATTTTTTAGTTTTTATTTATTGCTTCTATTTGAACGATTTCAACGATCTAAAATGCTTGAAAATGCTTATTTTAGCAAAACAGCAAAAGTTTTGAGCTTTAATCTGCGTTTTAACGCCGTAAAACAGCATAAAAACGACGAAATGTTTATTATTCGTTTTTATTAATATTGCGTCTATTTGAACGATTTCACGATCTAAAATGCTTGAAAATGATTTTTTTTAGCAAACAGCACGTTTTGAGTTTTTAATCTGCGTTTTAACGCGTAAAACAACATAAAAAGGGACGAATTTTATTATTCGGTTTTATTAATATTAGCTTCTATTTGAACGATTTCAACGATCTAAAAATGCTTGAAAATGCTTATTTTAGCAAAACAGCACTTTTTGAGTTTTTAATCTGCGTTTTAAGGGTAAAACAGCATAAAAACGATGAAATTTTATTATTCGTTTTTATTAATATTGCGTCTATTTGAACGATTTCAACGATCTAAAATGCTTGAAATGATTATTTTAGCAAAACAGCACATTTTGAGCTTTAATCTGCTTTTTTAACGCGAAAAACAGCATAAAAACGACGAATTTTTATTATTCGTTTTTTTAATATTGCTTCTATTTGAACGATTTCAATGATCTAAAATGCTTAAAAAATGCTTTTTTTTAGCAAAACAGCACTTTTTCAGTTTTTAATCTGCGTTTTAACGCGAAAAACAGCATAAAAACGACGAAATTTTTATTGTTCGTTTTTATTAATATTGCGTCTATTTGAACGATTTCAACGATCTAAAATGCACGAAAATGATTATTTAGAAAACAGCACGTTTTGAGTTTAATCTACGTTTTAACGCGTAAAACAGCAAAAAAACGACGAATTTTTATTATTCGTTTTTATTAATATTGCTTCTATTTGAACGATTTCAACGATCAAATGCTTGAAAATGCTTATTTTAGCAAAACAGCACGTTTTGAGCTTTAATCTGCGTTTTAACGCGTAAAAAACATAAAACGACGAAATTTTTATTATTCGTTTTATTATCATTGCGTCTATTTGAACGATTTCAACGATCTAAAATGCTTGAAAATGCTTATTTTAGCAAGAGCAGCACGTTTGAGCTAATGCGGACTGGCGCGTAAAACAGCATAAAACGACAGAAGGTACATTATTCGTTTTTATTAATATTGCGTCTATTTGAACGATTTCAGCAGTCTAAAATGGCAGAAAATGATTATTTTAGCAAAACAAGCACGTTTGGGCTTTAATCTGCGTTTTAACGCGTAAAACAGCATAAAACGACGAATTTTTATTATTCGTTTTATTAATAGCTAAGCGGCTTCTGTTGAACGATTTCAGCGATCTAAAATGCTTGAAAATGCTTATTTTAGCAAAACAGCACGTTTGAGCTTTAATCTGCGTTTTAACGCGTAAAACAGCATAAAACGACAGAACTTTTAGCCTTCGTTTTTATAATGTACGTCTGTTGAACGATTTCAACGATCTAAAATGCTTGAAAATGATTATTTTTAGCAAAACAGCACGTTTTGAGCTTTAATCACGTTTTAACGCGTAAAACAGCATAAAACGGTTTTATTATTCGTTTTTATTAATATTACTTCTATTTGAACGAGATTTCAACGATCTAAAATGCTTGAAATACTTATTTTATAAAACAGCACGTTTGAGCTTTAATCTGCGTTTTAACGCTTTATTAAAACAGCATAAAAATGACGGATTTTTGTTATTCGCTTTGTTATGTGCGCTTCTATTTGAACGATTTCAGCGATCTAAAATGCTTGAAAATGTAATTTTAGCAAACGGCATTGCAGGCTTTATGCGTTTAACGCGTAAAACATAAAACGACGAGGTAGCATTATTCGTTTTTATTAATGCGTCCTATTTGAACAATTTCAACGATCTAAATGCTTTGAAAATGATTATTTTAGCAAACAGCACGTTTTGAGCTTTAATCTGCGTTTTAACGCGTGAAAACAGCATAAAACGACGAATTTTATTATTCGTTTTTTATTAATATTACTTCTGTTGACGATTTCAGCGATCTAAAATCCGCTATGAAAATGCTTATTTTTAGCAAAACAGCACGTTTGGAAGCTTTAATCTGCGTTTTAACGTAAAACAACATAAAACGTGAAATTTTATTATTCGTTTTATTAATATTGCGTCTATTTGAACGATTTTAACGTCACAAAGTGCTTGAAAATGATTATTTTAGCAAAACAGCACGTTTGAGCTTTAATCTGCGTTTTTAACGCGTGAAACAGCATAAAAACAACGAATTTTATTATTCGTTTTTTATTAATATTGCACGTCTATTTGAACGATTTAACGATCACAAATAACGAATATGATTTTATTTTAGCAAAACAGCACGTTTTGAGCTTTAATCTACCGTTTTAACGCGTAAAACGACAGGTACATTATTCGTTTTATTAATATTTCAACTCTATTTGAACGATTTCAGTCAAATGCTGAAAATGCTTATTTTAGCAAACCTTTTGATTTTGAGCTTTAATCTGCGTTTTAACGCGTAAAACAGCTTATAAAAACGGCAAATTGACAATATTATTCGTTTTTATTAATATTTACGTCTATTTGAACGATTCAACGATCTAAAATGTAAGAAAATATGATTATTTTAGCAAAACAGCACGTTTTGAGCAATCTGCGTTTTAACGCGTAAAACAACATAAAACGACGAATTTTTATTATTCGTTTTTTAGCCAATATTGCGTCTATTGAACGATTTCAAGCGATATAAAGATGCTGCGTGCTTATTTTAGCAAAACAGCACGTTTTGAGCTTTAATCTACGCGTAAGGCAACATAAAACGACAGAATTTTATTATTCGTTTTATTAATGCGTCTATTTGAACGATTTCAACGATCTAAAATGGCGAAATGATTATTTTTAGCAAAACAGCACGTTTGAGCTTTAATCTGCGTTTTAACGCGTAAAACAGCATAAAACGACGAATTTTTTTATTGTCGTTTTATTATGCTGCTTCTATTTGAACGATTTCAGCGATCTAAAATGCTTGAAAATGATTATTTTAGCAAAACAGCACGTTTTTTAGCTTTGAAATCTGCGTTTTAACGCGTAAAACAGCATAAAAGCTTATTGGGTGACACACAGTATTTCCGTTTTTATTAATATTGCGTCCTATTTGAACGATTTCCAACGATATAAAATGGCGAAAATGCTTATTTAGCAAAACAGCACGTTTTGAGCTTTTAATCTGCGTTTTAACGCGTGAAACAGCATAAAAACGGCGGTACAGTTTTATTAATATTGCGTCTATTTGAACCGTTCAACGATCTAAAATGCTTGAAAATGATTATTTTAGCAACAGCGTTTTGAGCTTTAATCTGCGTTTTAACGCGTAAAACAACATAAAACGACAATTTTTGTGAAATTCGTTTTTTTATTAATGTACAGCCTATTTGAACGATTTCAACGATCTAAAATGCTTGAAAATGCTTATTTTAGCAAAACAGCACGTTTGAGCTTTAATCTGCGTTTTAACGCGTAAATCAACATAAAACGGCAAATTTTATTATTCATTTTTGTATGTGCGTCTATTTGAACGATTTCAACGTCAGGGTGCTTAAAAGTAGTTATTTTTAGCAAAACAGCACGTTTTGAATTTAATCTGCATTTAACGTAAAACAGCATAAAACGACGACATTTTTATTCTTCGTTTTTGTTAATATTGCGTCTGTTTGAACGATTTCAGCTTGATCTAAAATAGCGGATATGATTATTTTAGCAAACAGCACGTTTTGAGCTTTTAATCTACGTTTTAACGTAAAACAGCATAAAACGACGAATTTACATTATTCGTTTTGTTAATATTTCTTCTATTTGAACGATTTCAGCGATCGTACTTGAAAATGATTATTTAGCAAATAAACGTTTTGAGCACGTCTGCGTTTTAACGCGTAAACATAAAACACGAGCAGGTACACATTATGCGTTTTGAGTAAATATTTCTTCTATTTAGACGGTTTCAACGATCTAATTGGCGAAAATGTTTAGCAAAACAGCACGTTTTACGATCTTTTAATCTGCGTTTTAACGTAAACAGCATAAAAACGACGGGAATTTTTATTATTCGTTTTTAGTAATATTGCGTATTTGGGCGTTCAACGATCTAAAATAGCGAAAATGATTATTTTAGCAAAACAGCACGTTTTGGCAATCTGCGTTTTAACGCGTAAACAGCATAAAAACGACGAATTTTTATTATTCGTTTTTATTAATATATTTGCGTCTATTTGAACGATTCAACGATCTAAAATGCTTGAAAATGCTTATTTTATAGCAAAACAGCACGTTTAGAGCGCAATCTCGCCGTTTAACGCGTAAAACAGCTTATAAAACTACGAAATTTCTATTATTCGTTTTTATTAATGGCCGTATTTGAACGATTTCAACGTCTAAAATGCTTGAATCACGAATTATTTAGCTAAAACAGCATAAAACGCGACGATTTTTATTAGCCGTTTGTATTAATATTTCTTCTATTTGAACGGTTCAACGATCACAAATGCTTGAAAATGCGCTTATTTTTAGCAAAACTACACGTTTGAAAAGGCTTTAATCTGCGTTTTAACGCGTAAAACAACATATAAAACGACGAAATTTTATTATTCATTTTTATTAATAACTTACATCTAACTGAACGATTTCAACGATCTAGAATGCCCGAAAGCGTTATTTTATAAAACAGCACGTTTTGAGCAATCTGCGTTTTTAAGCGTAAAACGGCATAAAACGACGAATTTTTATTATTCGTTTTTATTAATATTGCGTCTATTTGAACGATTTCAACGATCTAAAATGCTGGCTGATTATTTAACTAAAACCAGCACGTTTTTGAGCACAATCTGCGTTTTAACGCGTAAAACGCTTTAAAAACGACGAATTTTTATTACTTCGTTTGCTTTATTATGTACATCTATTTGGGCCGTTCCAACGATCTAAAATGCTTTGAAATGCTTATTTTATAAAACAGCGTTTGAGCTTTGTCTGCGTTTTTAACGCGTAAAACAGCATAAAACGACGAAATTTTTGTTATTTTTATTATGCGTCTATTTGAACGATTTCAACGATAAAATGGCGAAAATGTTTTGTAAACAGCACGTTTTGAAGCTTTAATCTGTTTTAAAGCGTAAAACGGCATAAAACGACGAATTTTTTATTCGTTTTATTAATATTTCTTCGATTTGAACGATTTCGAAAGCGATCTAAAATGGCGAAAATGCTTATTTTTAGAAAAACAGCACGTTTTGAGCTTTTGTCTGCGTTTAACGCATACGCTGGCGATAAAAACGACGAAATTTTATTCGTTTTTATTAATATTGCGCCGTCTATTTGAACGATTTCAGCGATCTGGGGTGCTTAAAATGATTTATTTTGGCAAAACAGCACGATTTTGAGCTTTAATCTGCGTTTTAACGCGTAAAACGGCATAGAAACGACGACATTTTATTATTCGTTTTTATTAATATTGCGTCTGTTTGAACGGTTTCAACGATCTAAAATGCTTGAATAGCAGTTATTTTGGCAAAACGGCACGTTTTGAGCATTGAAATCTGCGTTGCGCCGGCGGCAAACGTTTTTATTCGTTTTTATTAATATTTTGCTTCTATTTGAACAGTTCGGCGATCTAAAATGCTTGAAATAATTATTTTACCGCCGAAACAGCACGTTTTGAGCTTTAATCTGCGTTTTAACGCGTAAAACAGCATAAAACGACGAATTTTTTATTATTCGTTTTATTAATATTTAAACTTCTATTTGGGCGATTTCAACGATCTACGTCGCGAAAGTACTTATTTTAGCAAACAGCACGTTTTGAACTTTTAATCTGCGTTTTAGCGCGTAAAACTGGCATAAAACGACGAAATATTTATTGTCGTTTTATTAATATTGCGTCTATTTGAACGATTTCAACGATCTAAAATGCTTAGAAATGATTATTTTAGCAGCAAAACAGCACGTTTTGGGCACAATCTGCGTTTTAACGCGTAAAACAGCATAAAAACGACGAATTTTTTATTATTCGTTTTTATTAATATTGCTTCTATTTGAACGATTTCAACGATCGCGTCTTTGAAAAATGCTTATTTAGCAAAACAGCACGTTTAGGCACAATCAGCGTTTTAACGCGTAAACGGCATAAAACGACAGGAATTTTATTATTCGTTTTTATTAATATTGCGCACGTCTATTTGAACGTTTAACGATAAATGCTTGAAAATAGTTATTTTAGCAAAACAGCGCGTTTGGGCTTTAATCTGCGTTTAACGTAAAACATATAAAACGACAGATTTTTATTATTCGTTTTTATTAATATTGCTTCTATTTAGACAATTTCAACGATCTAAAATGCTTGAAAATGCTTATTTTAGCAAAACAGCACGTTTTGAGCTTTAATCTGCGTTTTAACGCGTAAACAACATAAAAATGACGAATTTTTGTTAGCCGTTTTTGTAATATTGCCTATTTGAACGATTTCAACGATGTAAATGCTTGAAAATGCTAATTTTAGCAAACAGCACGTTTTGAGCTTTAATCGCGCGTTTAACGCCTAAAACAGCATAAAAACGGCAGGAATTTTTTATTATTCGTTTTTAGTAATATTGCATCTATTTGAACGATTTCCAACGATCTTCTAAATGCTTGAAAATGATTATTTAGCAAAACAGCGCGTTTTGTGAGCTTTAATCACGTTTTTAACTGCGTAAAACAGCATAAAAACGACGAATTTTTATTGTTGAACACAGTAATATTTATATATTTAGACGATTTCAACGATCTAAAATCCATGAAAATGCTTATTTAGCAAAACAGCACGTTTTGAGCTTTAATCTACGTTTTAACGCGTAAAACTTAGCATAAAAACGACAGGGAATTTTTGTTATTCGTTTTTTATTAATATTGCGTCTATTTGAACGATTTCAACGATCTAAAGTGCTTGAAAATGATTATTTTTAGCAAACAACACGTTTGTGCTTTAATCTGCGTTTTAACGCGTAAAACAGCATAAAAACAACGGGTACATTATTCGTTTTTATTAATATTGCATCTGTTGAGCAATGATTTTAACGATCAAATGCTTGAATATGATTATTTTAGCAAAACAGCGTTTAGGCTTTATCTGCGTTTTAGCGTAAACAGCATAAAAACGACGAATTTTTTATTATTCGTTTTTTTGTAATATTTCTTCTATTTGAACGATTTCAACGATGCGTAGCGAAAATGTATTTTTAGCAAAACAAGCACGTTTGAGCTTTAATCTACTTACGTTTAACGCGTAAAACAGCATAAAACGACGAATTTTTGTTATTCGTTTTTATTAATATTGCGTCTATTTGAACGATTTCAGCGATCTAAAATGGCAGTAAGTGTACCTTAAAACAGCACGTTTTGAGGCTTTGTCTGCGTTTTAACGCGTAAAACAGCATAAAGCGACGATTTTGTAGTTGTTTTATTAATACGTCTATTTGAACGGTTTCAGCGATCTAAAATGCTTGAAAATGCTTATTTTAGCTAAAACAGCGTTTTGAGCTTTAATCTGCGTTTAACGCGTAAAACAGCAAAAACGGCAGAATTTTTATTATTCGTTTTTATTAATGTACGTCTATTTGAACGTTTCAACGATCTAAAGATGCTTGAAAGTAGTTATTTTAGCAAAACAGCAGCGCGTTTTGGGCTTTAATCTGCGTTTTAACGCGTAAAACAGCATAAAACGACGAATTTTTGTTATTCGTTTTTATTAATATTGCTTCTATTTGAACAATGATTTCAACGATAAAATGCTTGAAAATGATTATTTTAGCAAAACAGCACGTTTTAGCTTTATTCTGCGTTTAACGCGTAAAACAACATAAAACGACAGATTTTTATTATTCGTTTTATTAATGTGCGTCTATTTGAACGATTTCAACGATATAAAATTAGCGAAAATGCTTATTTTGTAAACAGCGTTTGAGCTTTAATCGTTTAACGCGTGAAACAACACTCAAAACGGCAGGGAATTTTACGCTATTCGTTTTTATTAGCGGCTGCGTCTATTTGAACGATTTCAGCGATCTAAATGGCGAAATGATTATTTTAGCAAAACAGCACGATTTTGAGCTTTAATCTGCGTTTTAACGCGTAAACAGCATAAAACACGAAATTTTTTATTCTTTTTTTTAATATTCGTCTATTTGAACGATTTCAACGATCTAAATGCTTAAAATGATTATTTTAGCAAAACAGCACGTTTTGAGTTTAATCTGCGTTTTACGCGTAAAACAGCATAAAACGACGACATTTTTATTATTCGTTTTTATTAATATTGCGTCTATTTGAACGATTTCAACGATCTAAAATGCTTGATAATATATTTTATGCAAAAACAGCACGTTTGACTTTAATCTGCGTTTTAAGCTAAAACAGCAAAAACGACAGAATTTTTTTATTTTTTATTACTTTTTATTTAAATTCACTATTGAAACGATTTCGAAAAGATCTATTTGAAAATGTTTATTTTAGAAAAGCGTTTTAGCTTAACTGCGTTTTAACGTAAAACACATTTATATCGTTTTATTATTTTTCGTTTTATTTCAATATAATTGCTTGAAATGCTTATTTTGAACATTTCAGCGACTTTATGCTTGAATGCGTTATTTTAGCAAAACAGCACGTTTGAAAACTTTAATTTCGTTTGCTTTAAATGCACTAATAGAACGATTTCAAGATTAATGTTAAAATATTATTTTACAAACGCACGTTTAGCTTTAATCGCTTTCGAAAATAATTTTAAAAACGCACGAATTTTTATTACTTTTTTAATGCGTAAACTATTAAAACGACAAATTTAAATTCTTGATTTTTATTCAAAACGACGTTCGTCTTATTTTAACGCGTAAACTAACCGAATTTCTATCGTTTATAAGCCATTTGAACGTTAAATAAAATGCTTGAATATTATTTTAGCAAAAAGCAGTTTTAGTTTAACGCGTTTTGAGCTTAATAATCTGCGTTTTTACGCGTAAACGTTTTAATAATGCATTTTTGTAACGTTTCAATTAAATTGCTTAAATGTTGAACGATTTTAACGACTAAATTTGCTAAAATCTATTTTAGCAAAACAGCATAAAAGAGTTTTATTCTGCGTTTTAACGTAAATTTCTAATGAAGAAATTTAACGTTATTTTGAAAATTGCCTTATTTTGCAAAACGCATTTCTGAGCTAATGCGTTTTAACGTAATAACAAAAACGACGTTTTTTTTAAATTCTTTTTATTAAACGCGTTAAACGATTTCAATTAAAATGCTTGAAAATGATTTTTTAAAAATTGCACTTTTGAGCTTTAATCTGCGTTTAACGCGTAAACAGCATAAAAACGCGAATTTTTATTACGTTTTTATTAATATTGCTTCTATTAACATTTCAACGATCTAAAGCTTGAAAATGCTTATTTTAGCAAAACAGCACGTTTAGATTTAATCTGCGTTTAACGCGATTTACAAAAATTTTTTTCCCTTTTTTAAATTTTTTTTTAAAAAACCCCGGGGGAAAATTTTTTTAAACCCAAAAAAAAAAAAATTTTCCCCCCAAAAAAAAAAACCCTTTTTAAAAAATTTTAAAACCCTTTTAAAAATGGGGTTTTTTTTCCAAAAAAAGGGGGAAAAATTTTTTAAAAAAAAAAACCAAAATTTTAAAATTTTTTTTTTAAAAAAAAAATTTAAAAATTTTTAAAAATTTTAAAAAAGGGGTTTTTAACCAAAAAAATTTTGGTTTAATTTTTTAAAAAAAAAAAAAAACCCCTTTTTAAAAAAAAAAAAATTTTTTAAATTTTTTTTTTTAAAAAAGGGTTTTTTTTAAATTTTAAAAAAATTTTTTTTGGGTTTTTTTAAAAAAAAAAGGGTTTTTTTTATTTTTTTTTTTAAAAAAAAAATTTTTTTTCCCTTTTTAAAAATTTTTTTTTTAAATTTTCAAAAAAATTTTGGGCCCCCCTTTTTTAAAAAAAAAAAAAAAAAATTTTTTTAAATTTTTTAAAAAAAAAAAATTTTTAAAAATTTTTTAAATTTTTTTTTTAAAGGAAAAGCCCAAAAAAAAAATTTTTTTAAAAAACAGAAAAAAGGGAAATTTTTTTTTTAAAAAAAATTTTTTTTTTAAAAAAATTTTTTTTTTTTTTTTAAAAAAATTTTTTTTAAAAAAAACCTTTAAAATTTTTTTTTTAAAAACAAAAAAAATTTTTTTAATTTTTTTTTAAAAAAACCCCAAAAAAAAAATTTTTTTTTTGTTTTTAAAAATTTTTTTAAAAAAAAAATTTTTTTTTTTTAAAAAAAAAAAAAACCCCCAATTTTTTTTCCTTTTAAAAAATTTAAAAAAAATTTTTTTTTTTTTTAAAAAATTTTTTTTTTTTTAAAAAGCCCAAAAAAATTTTTTTTAAAAAAAAAAAACCAAATTTTTTTTAAAAAAAAAAAAAAAAATTTTTTTTTTTTTTCCGAAAAAAAAATTTTTTTTTTTTTTAAAAAAATTTTTTAAATTTTTTTAAAACCAAAACGGGTTTTAAAACCTTTTTTTTTTTAAAAAACCAAAAAAATTTTTTATTTTTTTTTTTTTTTTTTTTTCCTTTTTAAAACCCCGGGCTTTTTGGAAAACCCCCAAAAAAAAAAAATTTTTTTTTTTTTAAAAAAAAAATTTTTTTAAAATTTTTTTTTTAAAATTGCTTAAATTTAAAATTTTTAAAAAAAAAATTTAAATTTTTTAAAAAAAAAAAAAAATTTTTTTTTTTTTAAAAAAAAGGTTTTTTTTAAATTTTTTTTTAAAATTTTTAAATTTTTTTTTTAGCAAAAAATTTTTTAAATTTTTTTTTAAAACCCCCTTTTTTAAAAACCTTTTTTTTTAAAAAAAAAAAAAATTTTTTTTTTTTTTTTTTAAAAAAAATTTTAAAAAAAAAAAAATTTTTTTTTCCCCAAAAAGGGTTTAAACCAAAAAGGGGGAAAAAAATTTTTTTTAAAAAATTTTTTTTTTTCGTTTTTTTTTTAAAAAAAAAATTTTTTTTAACAAAAAAATTTAAATTTTTTTTGGAAAACCCCGGGAAAAAGGTTTTTAAAAAAAAAAAAGGGTTTTTTTTTTTTAACCAAAAAAAAATTTTTTTTTAAAAAAAACCAAAATTTTTAAATTTAAATTTTTTAAAACCCCGGGAAAAAAGGTTTTTAAAAAAAAAAGGAAAATTTTTTTTTCCCAAAAAAAATTTTTTTTTTTTAAAAAAAATTTTAAATTTTTTTTAATTTTAAAAAAAAAAAACCTTTTTTTTTTTTTTAAAAAAAAAAAAATTTTTAAATTTTTTTTTTTTTTTTAAAAAAACACCCTTTTAAAAAAAAATTTTTTTTAAAAAAAAAAAGGGGCTTTTTTTTTTTTTTTTCCCCCCCAAAAAAAAATTTTTTTTTTTTTTAAAAAAAGGTTTTTTTGGGGAAAAAACGTTTTTTTTTTTTAAAAAAAAAAAAGGGGTTTTTTTTTTTTTTAAAAAAAAAAACAAAATTTTTTTTTTTTAATTTTTTTTTTAAAACCTTTTTTTTTTGGTAAAAGAAGGAAAAGGGGGGTTTTTTTTTTTTTTTTAAAAAAAAATTTTTTTTTTTTAAAATTTTTTTTAAAAGGGGTTTTTAAAAAAATTTTGGAAAATTTTTTAAAAAAAAAAAAAAATTTTTTTTAAACCGTTTTTTTTCCCCAAAAATTTTTTTTTAAATTTTTTTTTTAAAAACCCCCTTTTAAAAGTTTAAAAATTTTTTTAAAAAAAAATTTAAAAAATTTTTTTTTTTTTTTAAAAAATTTTTTTTAAATTTTTTTTTTTAAAAAATTTTTTTTTTTTTAAAAACCCTTTAAATTTTTTGGTTTAAAAACAGAAAAAACCAAAATTTTTTTTTTTTAAAAAAAATTTTTTTTTAAAAAAAAATTTTAAAACCCCCAAAAAAAATTTTTTTTTAAAAAATTTTTTAAAAATTTTTTTTAATTTTAAAAAAAAAAAATTTTTTTTTTTTTTGGAAAAAAAAAAAGATTTTTTTTTTTAAAAAATTGTTTTTTAAAAACCCTTTTTTTTCTTTTTAATTTTTAAAAAAAAAAGGGTTTTTTTTTTTTTTTTTTTTTTTAAAAAACCTTTTTTTTAAAATTTTTTTTTTTTTTTTAAAAATTTTTTTTTAAAAAAAATTTTTTTAAAAAGGGAAAAAAAAAAAATTTTTTTTTAAATTTTCTTTTTAAAAAAAATTTTTTTTTAAAAAAAATTTTTTTTAAAAATTTTTAAAAAGGGAAAAAAAATTTTGGGGTTTTTTTAAAAAAAAAAGGGGGAAAATTTTTTTTTTTAAAAAAAAAAAAAGATTTTTTTTTTTTTAAAATTGTTTTTTTTTAAAAAATTTTTTTTTTTTTAAAAAAAGCTTATTTTAGCAAAACACAGTTAAAAGCGTTAATTTTTTTAACGCGTTAACAGATAATATTGCGTCATTTTACGTTTAATCTATTATAAAATTGGTTATTTTGAACGATTCAACGTTTTGAAAGTGCTTAAAATCTTGTTTTAGCAAAACAGCATTTGACTTTAATCTGCTTTTAATTGCGTTTAAAAGCATAAAAGACGATTTTTTAATCGTTTTAATCAAAATTGCTAAAAGATTTTACGATCAAAAGCCGTTTTAGTTTAATTTTAAGAAAACAGCACTTTAGCTTTAAACGACGTTTTAAGCTAATTAGCTTTTATACGAAATTGCTATATTTGTATTTAAATTTTATTTAAAATGATTATTTCAAAATCAAACGTTTTGATTTTAATTGATTTTAACGCGAAAACAGCATATAAGAGTTTTTAATCTGCGTTTTTATAAATATGCTTATTAACGAAATTTTTATTTTTTTTTTAAATATTTGATTTTTTGAACGATTTCAACGTTTAGGTTAAATCGATTTTAACAAAAAAGCAGTTTTGTTATTCTGCGTTTTAACGCGTAAAATGTATAAAAAACGATTTTTAACGTATTATTTTTTAATATGCTTATTTGAGCAAATTTCAAGATTTTAAAGCTTTAACTGCGTTTTACGCTAAACAGCATTTTAGAGAAATTTTAATTCGTTTTTAATATGTATTTAACGAAATTTTTATTATTCGTTTATAATTTATTATTTAACGATTTCAACGTTTAAAATCTGCGTTTAGTAACAGCAAAAAACAGCACTTTTTTTTATTGCTTTTATAATACAGTATTTGAACGATTTCAACGATTTAATATGTTGAAAATGCTTATTTTCATTAACAGATCTTTTGACTTTAATTGCTTTAAAGCTTAAATCAGCATAAAAAACGACGATTTTTTTATTGTTTTTTTAACTATTCGCATTAACGATAACGTTTTATTATTGTTTTTAAATATGCTTATTTGAATTACTTAAGAGTTTTAAATTAATTTTTAACAAAACAGCATTTTGAGCTTTTATTGCGTTTTCGTTAAAATTCGACTATTCTTATTCAACGATTTAATTTAATATGTTATTTTGAGATTTCAACGTTTTAAAATGCTTTGAATTGTTATTTAAGCAAAAACAGACGAATTTTTTATTGTTTTTAATTAATATTCTTCTATTTAACGATTCAACGATCTATTTTC
Source organism: Dalotia coriaria (assembly GCF_025399875.1). NCBI lineage: Eukaryota > Metazoa > Arthropoda > Insecta > Coleoptera > Staphylinidae > Dalotia > Dalotia coriaria. The sequence continues at coordinate 4,423 of NW_027046201.1, read as the reverse complement.
GTTTGAATTATTATTATACAAATTGACGATTTGAGTTTAATCTGTTTAAAGGATTATTTTACAAAACACAATTTTTTTATTCGTTTTTTAATATGTATTTGAACGATTTCAACGATCTAAAATGCTTTGAAAATTTATTTTAGCAAAACAGCACGTTTTGAGCTTTTAATCTGCGTTTTAACGCGTAAAACAGCATAAAAACGACGAAATTTTTATTATTCGTTTTTATTAATATTGCGTCTATTTGAACGATTTCAACGATCTAAAATGCTTGAAAATGATTATTTTAGCAAAACAGCACGTCTTGAGCTTTTATCTGCGTTTTATCGCGTAAAACAGCATAAAAACGACGAATTTTTATTATTCGTTTTTATTAATATTGCTCTATTTGAACGATTTCAACGATCTAAAATGCTTGAAAATGCTTATTTTAGCAAAACAGCATCGTCTTGAGCTTTAATCTGCGTTTTAACGCGTAAAACAGCATAAAAACGACGAAATTTTTATTATTCGTTTTTATTAATATTGCGTCTATTTGAACGATTTCAACGATCTAAAATGCTTGAAAATGATTATTTTAGCAAAACAGCACGTTTTGAGCTTTAATCTGCGTTTTAACGCGTAAAACAGCATAAAAACGACGAATTTTTATTATTCGTTTTTATTAATATTGCTTCTATTTGAACGATTTCAACGATCTATAATGCTTTGAAAATGCTTATTTTAGCAAAACAGCACGTTTTGAGCTTTAATCTGCGTTTTAACGCGTAAAACAGCATAAAACGACGAAATTTTTATTATTCGTTTTTATTAATATTGCGTCTATTTGAACGGATTTCAACGATCTAAAATGCTTGAAAATGATTATTTTAGCAAAACAGCACGTTTTGAGTTTTAATCTGCGTTTTAACGCGTAAAACAGCATAAAACGACAAATTTTTATTATTCGTTTTTATTAATATTGCTTATATTTGAACGATTTCAACGATCTAAAATGCTTGAAAATGCTTATTGACGTGATAACGTCTTTAAAATCGTTTTATTGGGTGACTGTTCAGAAATTGTGTCACGAGCGAGGTCGATCGCAGGTATACCCCTCTCGTTATAACGAGAGAGAGACGACCGATCTCCCGTCTCATCTCGAGCGCTGCCAGTCATTCCGACCCCTCTCGTTATAACCAGAGAGACGGACCGATCTCCCGTCTCATCTCGAGCGCTGCCAGTCATTCCGTGCCAGTCATAGCGTTCGAGTGAGTTGACCGATCTTCCGTCTCTCTCACTCTAGCGGCATACAAACGAATGGAGATTTTCTCGTGCGGTTAAGTTTTCGTTGAATGTTTTATCGGCCGATAAAAAGTTTGAGTGTGCGGGGAGCCTAACAGTAAACAAAATGTGAAGTGCAAGGTAAGTGTTACAACAATTGCAACAAACAAAAACTTATATCACCAATAAGACGTTATCACGTAAACATCTCGATCGTAAACCTACTTTACAAACAACCATTTTTAGCAAAACAGCACGTTTTGAGCTTTAATCTGCGTTTTAACGCGTAAAACAGCATAAAACGACGAATTTTTATTATTCGTTTTTATTAATATTGCGTCTATTTGAACGATTTCAACGATCTAAAATGCTTGAAAATGCTTATTTTAGCAAAACAGCACGTTTTGAGCTTTGATCTGCGTTTTAACGCGTAAAACAGCATAAAACGACGAAATTTTTATTATTCGTTTTTATTAATATTGCGTCTATTTGAACGATTTCAACGATCTAAAATGCTTGAAAATGATTATTTTAGCAAAACAGCACGATTTGAGCTTTTAATCGCGTTTTAACGCGTAAAACAGCATAAAACGACGAATTTTTATTATTCGTTTTTATTAATATTTCTTCTATTTGAACGATTTCAACGATCTAAAATGCTTGAAAATGCTTATTTTAGCAAAACAGCACGTTTTGAGCTTTAATCTGCGTTTTAACGCGTAAAACAGCATAAAACGACGAAACTTTTATTATTCGTTTTATTAATATTGCGTCTATTTCAACGATTACAACGATCTAAAGTGCTTGAAAATGATTATTTTAGCAAAACAGCACGTTTGGAGCTTTAATCTGCGTTTTAACGCGTAAAAAAACATAAAAACGACGACATTTTATTATTCGTTTTTATTAATATTGCGTCTATTTGAAGGGGATTTCAACGATCTAAAATGCTTGAATCTGATTTTTTTTGGCAAAACAGCAAAAAAACGACAAAATTTTTTTATTCGTTTTGTATTAATATTTTTTTTCCTATTTGAAGGGTTTCAACGTTTAAAAATGCTTGAAAATGCTTTTTTAGCAAAACACCACGTTTTGAGCTTTAATCTGCGCGCGTAAAAAAACCAAAAAAGGGCAAAATTTTTTATTATTCGTTTTTATTAATTTTTACGCCCTAGGAACGATTTGGGCGATCTGGTGCAAAACGTTATTTTAGCAAAACAGCACTTTTTTGGGGTTTTTCTGCTTTTTAAAACCGAAAAACAGCAAAAAAACAGAATTTTTTTTATTTTTTATTAATTTGCTCTTTTGAACGATTTCAACGATCTAAAATGCTTAAAAAGGTTATTTTAAAAAACAGCCTTTTTGGGGCCCAAAATCTGCGTTTTAACGCGTAAAACAGCAAAAAAACGACAAATTTTTAAATTATTCGTTTTTATTAATATTGCATTTTTAAAACGTTTTCCCGATCTAAAATGCTTGAAAATGCTTATTTTGAAAACAGCCTTTTGAGCTTTAATCTGGGGTTTTAAGCTTAAACAGCAAAAAACGGGGGGTTTTATTATTTTTTTTTATTAATTTCGTCATTTGGAACGTTTTCCGATCAAAATGCTTAAAAGTTTATTTTAGCAAAAACAGCACTTTTTGAGCTTTAATCTGCTTTTTAAAGCGTAAAACATCAAAAAACGCAAATTTTTACATTATTCGTTTTTTTTAAATATTTTTTCTATTTAAACGATTTCAACGATCTAAAATGCTTGAAAATGCCTATTTTAGCAAAACAGCACGTTTTGAGCTTTAATCTGCGTTTTAACGCGTAAAACGCTAAACGACGAAATTTTATTATTCGTTTTTTTAAATATTGCGTCTATTTGAACGATTTCGACGACTAAAATGCTTGAAAATATTATTTTAGCAAAACAGCACGTTTTGAGTTTTAATCTCGTTTTAACGCGTAAAACAGCATAAAACGACGAAATTTATTCGTTTTATTAATGTTTTCGATTTAAAACGATTTCAACGATCAAAAATGCTTGAAAATGCTTATTTAAAGCAAAACACACGTTTTGAGCTTAATCTGCGTTTTAACGCGTAAAACAGCATAAAACGACGAAATTTTATTATTCGTTTTTTATTAATATTGCGTTATTTGAACGATTTCAACGATCTAAAATGCTTGAAAATGATTATTTTAGCAAAACCACTTTTTGAGTTTTAATCTGCGTTTTAAGGGTAAAAAGCATAAAACGACGAATTTTTATTCTTTTTATTATATTGCTTCTATTTGAACGATTTCAACGATCTAAAATGCTTGAAAATGCTTATTTTAGCAAAACAACGTTTTGAGCTTTAATTTTGCGTTTTAACGCGAAAAACACATAAAACGACAAAATTTTTTTATTATTCGTTTTTTTTAAATATTGCGTCTTTTAAAACGTTTCAACGATCAAAATGCTTGAAAATGATTATTTTTAAAACAGCCGTTTTGAGTTTAATCTGCGTTTTAACGCGTAAAACCCATAAAAACGACGTTTTATTATTCGTTTTTATTAATATTGCTTCTATTTGAACGATTTCAACGATCTAAAATGCTTGAAATGCTTATTTTGGCAAAACAGCACGTTTTGAGTTTTAATCTGCGTTTTAACGAAAAACGTATAAAACGACGTTTTTTATTACGTTTTATTAATATTGCGTCTTTTGAATGATTTCAACGATCTAAAAGTGCTTGAAAATGATTATTTTAGCAAAAGCACGTGTTGAGCTTTAATCTGCGTTTTAACGCGTAAAACAGCAAAAAAAACGACGAAATTTTTATTATTCGTTTTTATATTAATATTGCGTCTATTTAACGATTTCAACGATCTAAATGCTGAAAATGATTATTTTAGCAAAACAGCACGTTTTGAGTTTTTAATCTGCGTTTTAACGCGTAAAAGCAGCAAAAACGACGAATTTTTTATTATTCTTTTTTTATTAATATTGCTTCTATTTGAACGATTTCAACGATCTAAAATGCTTGAAAATGCTTATTTTAGCAAAACAGCACGTTTTGAGCTTTAATCTGCTTTTTAAAACGCGTAAAACAGCATAAACGAGAAATTTTTATTATTCGTTTTTATTAATATTGCGTCTATTTGGAACGATTTAGCAAAAGCTTTTA
>NW_027046200.1:0-30444 GCF_025399875.1 Dalotia coriaria | reverse complement strand
AAAATTTAAAAAACTAAAAAACGTGCTTTTTTTGCCTTAAAATTTTAAAAGGCTTTTTTTCAAAGCATTTTAGACCCTTTGGGAAATCGTTCAAATAGAAAGCAATTTTAAAATTAAAAACGAATAAAAAAAAATTCGTCGTTTTTTTTTGCTTTTTTACGCGTTAAAACGCGGTTTAAAACTCAAAATGCTGTTTTGCTAAAATAATCTTTTTTCAAGCTTTTTTAGACCCCGTTTAAAATTTCGTTCAAATAGACGCAATATTAATAAAAACGAATAAAAAAAATTTCGTCGTTTTTATCTTTTTTTTAAATGCGTCAAAACTTAAAATTTTTGCTAAAATAAGCATTTTCAAGCTTTTTTAAAAGGTCCGTTAAAAATGGGGGTTTCCAAATAGACGCAAAAATTTATAAAAGGGAATAAAAAAATTCGTCATTTTTATGCTGTTTTACGCGTTAAAACCCCAGATTAAAACTAAAAAAACGTGCTTTTTTTGCAAAAAATAATCTTTTTTCAAGCTTTTTTAGACCCGTTGGGAAATCTTTCCCAAATAGACCAATATTAAAAAAAACAAATAAAAAAAATTTTTTGTCGTTGTTATGCTTTTTTTGCGAAAAAACGCAGATTAAACTAAAAAACGTGCTGTTTTCCCAAAAATAATCATATTAAAAAGCATTTTAGATTTTTGGAAATCGTTCAAATAGACGCAATATTAAATAAAAACGAACAAAAAAATTTCGTCGTTTTTTCTTTTTACGGGGTTAAAAACCCCGCAGATTAAAGCTCAAAACGTGCTTTTTTTGCTAAAATAATCTTTTTTTCAAACACTTTAGATCGTTAAATTTTCTTTTAAAAAATAGGCGAAATTTAATAAAAACGAATAAAAAAAAAATTTCTCTTTTTTTATGCTGTTTTACCCCGTTAAAACGCAGATTAAACCCAAAAACGTGCTGTTTTGTTTTAAAAAAAAAAGCATTTTCAAGCTTTTTAAAGACCCGTTGAAATCGTTCAAATAGAAGCAATATTAAAAAAAAACAAATAAAAAAAAATTCGTCGTTTTTTATGCTTTTTTTTGGGGTTAAAAACGCAGTTTAAAAACTCAAAACGTTGTTTTGCTAAAATAATCATTTTAAAAAGCTTTTGGGGGTTTTAAACCCGTTCAAAAAAGACGCAATATTAAAAAAAACAATAAAAAAAAATTCGTCGTTTTTATGCTTTTTTTTACGCGTTAAAACGCAGTTTAAAAGCTAAAAAACGTGCTTTTTTTGCTAAAATAATCTTTTTCAAGCTTTTTAGACCCGTTGAAATCTTTCAAATAGACGCAATATTAAAAAAAACAAATAAAAAAAAAAATTTGGGCCCCCAAAGGCTGTTTTATGCGTTAAAACGCGGGGTTAAAACTCAAAACGTGCTTTTTTTGTTTAAAAAAATCTTTTTAAAGCTTTTTTAGATCGTTGAAATGGGTTCAAATAGACGCAATATTAATAAAAACGAATAAAAAAAATTTTTTTGTCGTTTTTTATGCTGTTTTAGGGTTAAAACGCAGAATAAAGCTCAAACGTGCTGTTTTGCTAAAAAAAAGCATTTTTCAAGCAAGATCGTTGAAACCCGTTCAAATAGAAGAAATATTAATAAAAACGAATAAAAAAATTCGTCTTTTTTATGCTGTTTTACGCGTTAAAACCAGTTTAAAAACTCAAAACTTTTTTTGCAAAAAAATAACCCATATTAAAGCTTTTTTAGATCTTTTTGGAAACCCGGGGTTCAAAAAAAGACCAATAATAAAAAAACGAAAAAAAACCCGCCCTTTTTTTATGCTGTTTTACCCCCTTTAAAAACCCAAAATTAAAGCTCAAAACGTGCTTTTTTTGCTAAAATAATCTTTTTTTTTCAAAGCAGGGTCGTTAAAAATCGTTAAAATGACGCAATATTAAAAAAAAACGAATAAAAAAATTTCGTCTTTTTTATGCTGTTTTACGCGTTAAAACCCCAGTTTAAAAATCAAAACTTTCTTTTTCCCAAAAATAAGCATTTTCAAGCTTTTTTAGACCCTTTGGGAAATCGTTAAAAATAAACAATATTAAAAAAAACGAATAAAAAAAAATCGTTTTTTTATGCTTTTTTTAACGCTTTAAAAACGCAGTTTAAAAACTAAAAAAACGTGCTGTTTTGTTTAAAATAATCATTTTAAAAGCTTTTTTAGATCTTTTGAAATCGTTAAAAATGGGCGCAATATTAAAAAAACGAAAAAATAAAAATTTTTTCGTCTTTTTTTGGGCTGTTTTTACGCGTTAAAACCCCCGGTTTTAAAACTCAAAACGTGCTGTTTTGCAAAAAAAGGCCAAGCATTTTAGATCGTTGAAATCGTTCAAATAGAAGCAATATTAATAAAAACGAAATAAAAAAAAATTTCGTCGTTTTTTTTTGCTGTTTTACGCGTTAAAACGCAGATTAAACCCAAAAAACCGTGCTGTTTTGCTAAAATTTTCCATTTTCAAGCATTTTAGATCGTTGAAATCGTTCAAATAGACGCAATATTAATAAAAACGAATCGCCAAAATTTCGTCGTTTTTATGCTGTTTTTTACGTTAAAACGCAGATTAAAGCTCAAAGAGCATTAACAACAGCACAAAATAAGCATTTTCAAGCATTTTAGATCGTTGGGAAATCACATTCAAATAGAAGCAATATTAATAAAAAACGAATAATAAAAAATTCGTCGTTTTTATGCTGTTTTACGCGCGTTAAAACGCAGATTAAAACTCAAAACGTGCTGTTTTTATACAAAATAATCACATTTTCAGAAGCATTTTAGATCGTTGAAATCGTTCAAATAGACGCAATATTAATAAAAAACAAATAATAAAAATTTCGTCGTTTTTTTTATGCTGTTTTACGCGTTAAAATGCGCCAGATTAAAGCAAAACGTGCTGTTTTTGCTAAAATAAAAGCATTTTCAAGCATTTTTAAGATCGTAGAATCGTTTAAATAGACGCAATATTAATAAAAACTAATAATAAAAAATTCGTCATTTTTTATGCTGCTTTACGCGTTAAAACGCAGATTAAAGAAACTCAAAACGTGCTGTTTTGCTAAAATAAGCATTTTTAAGCATTTTAGATCGTTGAAATCGTTCAAATAGAAGCAATGTTAATAAAAACGAATAATAAAAAAATTCGTCGTTTTATGCTGTTTTTACGCGTTAAAACGCAGATTAAAACCCAAAACGTGCTGTTTTGCGAAAATAATCATTTTCAAGCATTTTTAGATCGTTGAAATCGTTCACATAGACGCAATATTAATAAAAACAAATAATAAAATTTCGTCGTTTTTACATGCTGTTTTACGCGTTAAACGCAGATTAAAAGCTCAAAACGTGCTGTTTTGCTAAAATAATCATTTTCAAGCACTTTATGATCGTTGGAAATCATTTCAAATAAAAACGCAATATTAATAAAAACGAATAATAAAAATTTCGTCGTTTTTATGCTGTTTTACGCGTTAAACGCAGATTAAAGCTCAAAACGTGCTGTTTTTTGCTAAAATAATCATTTTTCAAGCACTTTATGATCGTTGAAATCGTTCAAATAGACGCAATATTAATAAAAAACAAATAATAAAAAATTTCGTCCGTTTTTATGCTGTTTTACGCGTTAAAACGCAGATTAAAAACTCAAAACGTGCTGTTTTGCTTTAAAATAATCGTTTTCAAGCACTTTTAGATCGTTGGGAAATCGTTCAAATAGACGCAATATTATTAAAAACGAATAATAAAAATTTCGTCGTTTTTTATGCTGTTTTACGCGTTAAAACGCGAAGATTAAAGCAAAACGTGCTGTTTTGCTAAAATAAAGCTTTTCAAGCATTTTTAGATCCCGTTGAAATCGTTCAAATAGAAGCAATATTAATAAAAACGAAAAATAAAAATTCGTCGTTTTTTATGCTGTTTTACGCGTTAAAACGCAGATTAAAAACTCAAAACGTGCTGTTTTTGCTAAAATAATCATTTTCAAAAGCATTTTTTAGATCATTTAGGGAAATCGATTTCAAAATAGACGCAATAATGGCAAAAACGAATAATAAAAATTTCGGCGTTTTTTATGCTGTTTTACGCGTTAAAACGCAGATTAAACTCAAAACGTGCTGTTTTGCTTTAAAATAGAAAAGCATTTTCAAGCACAGATCGTTGAAATCGTTCAAATAGAAGCAATATTAATAAAAACGAATAAAAAATTACCGTCGTTTTATGATGTTTTACGCGTTAAAACGCAGATTAAAAGCTCAAAACGTGCTGTTTTGCTAAAATAATCATTTTCAAAGCATTTTAGATCGTTGAAATCGTTCAAATAGACGCAATATTAATAAAAAACGAATAATAAAAATTTCATCACGTTTTTATGCTGTTTTACGTTAAAACGCAGATTAAAGCTCAAAACGTGCTGTTTTTGCTATAATAAGCATTTTCAAGCAGTGGATCGTTGAAATCATTCAAATAGAAGCCATATTAATAAAAAGCGAATAATAAAAAATTCGTCGTTTTATGCCGTTTGCCGCGTTAAAACGCAGATTAAAAAGCTCAAAACGTGCTGTTTTTGCTAAAATAATCATTTTCAAGCATTTTTAGATCGTTGAAATCGTTCAAATAGTACTTAATATTAATAAAAACGAATAATAAGAATTTCGTCGTTTTATGCTGTTTTACGCGTTAAAATGCAGATTAAAGCTCAAAACGTGCTGTTTTGCTAAAATAATCATTTTCAAGCACTTTATGATCGTTGAAATCGTTCAAATAGACGCAATATTAATAAAAACGAATAATAAAAATTTCGTCGTTTTTATGCTGTTTTACGCGTTAAACGCAGATTAAAAACTCAAAACGTGCTGCTTTGCTAAATCCAGCATTTTCAAGCGTACACCCAGATCGTTGAAATCGTTCAAATTTTGAAGCCCAATATTAATAAAAACGAATAATAAAAAATTCGTCGTTTTTATGCTGTTTTACGCGTTAAAACGCAGATTAAAGAAGCACAAAACGTAATTGTTTTGCTAAAATAATCATTTTCAAGCACTTTAGATCGTTGAAATCGTTCAAATAGACGCAATATTAATAAAAACAGTAATAAAAATTTCGTCGGTTTTATGCTGTTTTACGCGTTAAAACGCAGATTAAAGCTCAAAACGTGCTGTTTTAGCACAAAATAAGCATTTTCAAGCATTTTAGATCGTTGAAATCGATTTCAAATAGAAGCAATATTAATAAAAACGAATAATAAAAATTCGTCGTTTTATGCTGTTTTACGCGTTAAAACGCAGATTAAAGCTCAAAACGTGCTGTTTTGCTAAAATAATCATTTTCAAGCATTTTAGATCGTTGAAATCGTTCAAATAGACGCAATATTAATAAAAAGAGCGAATAATAAAATTTCGTCGTTTTTATGCTGTTTTACGCGTTAAAACGCGATTCAAAAACTCAAAACGTGCTGTTTTCTTTAAAATAATCATTTTCAAGCATTTTAGATCGTTGAAATCGTTCAAATAGAAGCAATATTAATAAAAACGAATAATAAAAATTTCGTCGTTTTATGCTGTTTACGCGTTAAACGCAGATTAAAGCTCAAAACGTGCTGCTTTGCTAAAATCAGCATTTTCAAGCATTTTAGATCGTTGAAATCGTTCAAATAGAAGCAATATTAATAAAGAACGAATAATAAAAATTCGTCGTTTTATGCTGTTTTACGCGTTAAAACGCAGATTAAAGCTCAAACGTGCTGTTTTGCTAAAATAATCGTTTTCAAGCACTTTAGATCGTTGAAATCGTTCAAATAGACGCAATATTAATAAAAACGAATAATAAAAATTTCGTCGTTTTTATGCTGTTTTACGCGTTAAAACGCAGATTAAAGCTTAAAACGTGCTGTTTTGCTAAAATAAGCTTTTCAAGCATTTTAGATCGTTGAAATCGTTCAAATAGAAGCAATATTAATAAAAACGAAAATAAAATTCGTCGTTTTATGCTGTTTTCCGCGTTAAAACGCAGATTAAAGCTCAAAACGTGCTGTTTTGCTAAAATAATCATTTTCAAGCATTTTAGATCGTTGAAATCGTTCAAATAGACGCAATATTAATAAAAACGAATAATAAAAATTTCGACGTTTTTATGCTGTTTTACGCGTTAAAACGCAGATTAAAGCTCAAAACGTGCTGTTTTGCTAAAATAAGCATTTTCAAGCATTTTAGATCGTTGAAATCGTTCAAATAGACGCAATATTAATAAAAACGAATAATAAAAATTCGTCGTTTTATGCTGTTTTACGCGTTAAAACGCAGATTAAAGCTCAAAACGTGCTGTTTGCTAAAATAATCATTTTCAAGCATTTTAGATCGTTGAAATCTTTCAAATAGACGCAATATTAATAAAACAAATAATAAAAATTTCGTCGTTTTATGCTGTTTTATGCGTTAAAACGCAGATTAAAGCTCAAAACGTGCTGTTTTGCTAAAATAATCATTTTCAAGCATTTTAGATCGTTGAAATCGTTCAAATAGACGCAATATTAATAAAAAACGAATAATAAAAATTTTGTCGTTGTTATGCTGTTTTACGCGTTAAAACGCAGAATAAAGCTCAAAACGTGCTGTTTTGCTAAAATAAGCATTTTCAAGCATTTTAGATCGTTGAAATCGTTCAAATAGAAGAAATATTAATAAAAACGAATAATAAAAAATTCGTCGTTTTATGCGTTTTACGGTTAAAACGCAGATTAAACTCAAAACGTGCTGTTTTGCTAAAATAATCATATTCAAGCATTTTAGATCGTTGAAATCGTTCAAAAGACGCAATATTAATAAAACGAATAATAAAAATTTCGTCGTTTTATGCTGTTTTACGCGTTAAAACGCAGATTAAATCAAAACGTGCTGTTTTGCTAAAATAATCATTTCAAGCACTTTTGATCGTTGAAATCTTCAAATAGACGCATATTAATAAAAACGAATAATAAAATTTCGTCGTTTTATGCTGTTTTACGCGTTAAAACGCAGATTAAAGCTCAAAACGTGCTGTTTTGCTAAAATAAGCATTTTCAAGCATTTTAGATCGTTGAAATCGTTCAAATAGAGCAATATTAATAAAAACGAATAATAAAAAATCGTCGTTTTTATGCTGTTTTACGCGTTAAAACGCAGATTAAAGCTCAAAACGTGCTGTTTTGCTAAAATAACATTTTCAAGCATTTTAGATCGTTGAAATCGTTCAAATAAGCAAATTCATAAAACGAATAATAAAAATTCGTCGTTTTATGCTGTTTTACGCGTTAAACGCAGATTAAAGCTCAAAACGTGCTGTTTTGCTAAAAATAAGCATTTTCAAGCATTTTAGATCGTTTAAATCGTTCAAATAGAGCAATATTAATAAAAACGAATAATAAAAATTCGTCGTTTTTATGCTGTTTTACGCGTTAAAACGCAGATTAAAGCTCAAAACGTGCTGTTTTGCTAAAATAATCATTTTCAAGCATTTTAGATCGTTGAAATCGTTCAAATAGACGCAATATTAATAAAAACGAATAATAAAAATTTCGTCGTTTTTATGCGTTTCCGAAAACTTAAAGCTCAAAACGTGTGTTTTGCTAAAATAAGCATTTTCAAGATTTTAGGAAATCGTTCAAATAGAAGCAATATTAATAAAACGAATAATAAAATTTCGTCGTTTTATGCTGTTTTACGCGTTAAACGCAGATTAAAGCTCAAAACGTCTGTTTTGCTAAAATAACATTTTGGCTTTCAAGCTTAATCGTTAATGAAATCGTTCAAAAAAACGAATATAATAAAAATAACGTATAATTTCGCGCTTTTATCGAGTTTAAGCGCAAAACGCAGATTTAGCTAAAACGTGTTTTGCATTTAATCTTAAAGCATTTTATGACGTTGAAATATAAAAATAAAAATTAATAAAACGAATAAAAATTTCGTCGTTTTAAAACGCGTTAGCGCGTTAAAACGGTTAAGCTAAAAAACGTGCTGATTTTAAATAATCTTTCAATCTTATAGATCGTTGAAATCGTTCAAAATAAAAATTTAATATAAACAATCATAAAAATTTCTCGTTTTAATGCTGTTTTACGTTAAAACGCAGATTAAATGCTCAAAAGCATTTTGTTTGCAAAATGCATTTTCAAGATTTTAATTCGTTGAAATAATTCAAAAGTCAATATTAATAAAACGAATAATAAACAGATTATGTTTTAACTGTTTTACGCGTTAAAAAGAGATTAAAGCTCTAAACGTGCTGTTTTGCTAAATAATCATTTTAAATTAGATCGTTGAAAATCGTTCAATTGACGCATTTAATAAAACCAATAATACAAAATTTGCTGTTTTTATGATGTTTTACGCTTAAAGCATTAATGTAAACGTGCTGTTTTGCTATAAATAAACAATTTTCAAGCATTTTAGATCGTAGAGACGTTTAAATACGCAATATATAAAACTCAATAAAAATTCTATTTTATGCTGTTTAGCTTTAAAACGCAGATTAAAGCCAAAACGTGCTGTTTTGCTAAAATAATCATTTTCAAGCATTTTAGATCGTTGAAATCGTTCAAATAGAAGCAATATTAATAAAAACGAATAATAAAAATTTCGTCGTTTTATGCTTTTACGCGTTAAAACGCAGATTAAAGCTCAAAACGGCTGTTTTGCTAAAATAATCATTTTCAAGCATTTTAGATCGTTGAAATCGTTCAAATAGACGCAATATTAATAAAAACGAATAATAAAAATTTCGACGTTTTATGCTGTTTTACGCGTTAAAACGCAGATTAAAGCTCAAAACGTGCTGTTTTGCTAAAATAAGCTTTTCAAGCATTTTTAGATCGTTGAAATCGTTCAAATAGAAGCAATATTAATAAAAACGAATAATAAAAATTCGTCGTTTTTATGCTGTTTTACGCGTTAAAACGCAGATTAAAAGCTCAAAACGTGCTGTTTTGCTAAAATAATCATTTTCAAGCATTTTAGATCGTTGAAATCGTTCAAATAGACGCAATATTAATAAAAACGAATAATAAAAATTTTCACGTTTTATGCTGTTTACGTTAAAACGCAGATTAAAGCTCAAAACGTGCTGTTTTGCTAAATAAGCATTTTCAAGCATTTTAGATCGTTGAAATCATTCAAATAGAAGCCATATTAATAAAAACGAAAATAAAAATTCGTCGTTTTATGCGTTTTACGCGTTAAAACGCAGATTAAAGCTCAAAACGTGCTGTTTTGCTAAAATAATCATTTTCAAGCATTTTAAGATCGTTGAAATCGTTCAAATAGACGCAATATTAATAAAAACGAATAATAAAAATTTCGTCGTTTTATGCTGTTTTACGCTTAAAAGCAGATTAAAGCTCAAAACGTGCTGTTTTGCTAAAATAACATTTTCAAGACATTTTGATCGTTGAAATCGTTCAAATAGACGCAATATTAATAAAAACGAATAATAAAAATTTCGTCGTTTTATGCGTTTTACGCGTTAAAACGCAGATTAAACTCAAAACGTGCTGCTTTGCTAAAATCACATTTTCAAGCATTTTAGATCGTTGAAATCGTTCAAATTTGAGCAATATTAATAAAAACGAATAATAAAAATTTCGTCAGTTTTATGCTGTTTTACGCGTTAAAACGCAGATTAAAGCCAAAACGTGGTGTTTTGCTAAAATAATCATTTTTCAAGCACTTTAGATCGTTGAAATCGTTCAAATAGACGCAATATTAATAAAAACGAATAATAAAAATTTCGTCGTTTTATGCTGTTTTACGCGTTAAAACGCAGATTAAAGCTCAAAACGTGCTGTTTTGCTAAAATACAGCATTTTCAAGCATTAGATCGTTGAAATCGTTCAAATATGAAGCAATATTAATAAAAAACGAATAATAAAAATTCGTCGTTTTATGCTGTTTTACGCGTTAAAACGCAGATTAAAGCTCAAAACGTGCTGTTTTGCAAAAATAAGCATTTTCAAGCATTTTAGATCGTTGAAATCATTCAAATAGAAGCAATATTAATAAAAACGAATAAGAAAAATTGTCGTTTTATGCTGTTTTACATTAAAACGCAGTTTAAAAAGCTCAAAACGTGCTGTTTTGCTAAAATAATCATTTTCAAGCATTTTAGATCGTTGAAATCGTTCAAATAGACGCAATATTAATAAAACGAATAATAAAAATTTTTTTCGTTTTATGCGTTTTACGCTTTAAAAACGCAGTTAAAAGCTCAAAACGGCTGTTTTGCTAAAATAGCATTTTCAAGCATTTTAGATCGTTGAAATCGTTCAAATGGGAAGAATTAATAAAAACGAATTTTAAATAAAATTCGTCGTTTTATGCGTTTTAGCGTTAAAACGCAGATTAAACTAAAAACGTCTTTTGTAAAATAAGCATTTCAAGCATTTTGATCTTTGAAATCGTTCAAATAGAAGCAATATTAATAAAACGAATAAAAAAAAATTCGTCGTTTTTATGCTTTTTTTACGCGTTAAAACGCAGATTAAAGCTAAAAACGTGCTGTTTTGCGAAAATAATCATTTTCGCTTTTAGATCGTTGAATCGTTCAAATAGAAGCAATATTAATAAAAACGAATAAAAAAAAATTTCGCGTTTTATGCTGTTTTACGCGTTAAACGCAGATTAAAGCTCAAAACGTGCTGCTTTGCTAAAATCAGCATTTTCAAGCATTTTAGATCGTTGAAATCGTTCAAATAGAAGCAATATTAATAAAGAACGAAAAAAAAATTCGTCTTTTAGTGTTTTACGCGTTAAAACGCAGTTTAAAAACTCAAAAGGGTGTTTTTAAAATAATCGTTTTCAAGCACTTTAGATCCCGTTGAAATCGTTCAAATAGACGCAATATTAATAAAACGAATAATAAAAAATTTCGTCGTTTTATGCTGTTTTACGCGTTAAAACGCAGTTTAAAAAGCTAAAAGTGCTGTTTTTCTAAAATAAGCTTTTCAAGCATTTTAGATCGTTGAAATCGTTCAAATTTGAGAAATATTAATAAAACGAATAATAAAAATTGTCGTTTTATGTTTTACGCGTTAAAACGTAGATTAAAGCTCAAAACGTGCTGTTTTGCTAAAATAATCATTTTCTCAAGCATTTTAGATCGTTGAAATCGTTCAAATAGACTCAATATTAATAAAAAACGAATAATAAAATTCTCGTCGTTTTATGCTGTTTTACGTTAAAACGCAGATTAAAAGCTCTCAAACGTGCTGTTTTGCTAAAATAAGCATTTTCAAGCATTTTGTAGATCGTTGAAATCATTCAAATAGAAGCAATATTAATAAAACGAATAAGAAAAATTCGTCGTTTTATGCTGTTTTACACGCTAAAAACGCAGATTAAAGCTCAAAAACGTGCTGTTTGCTAAAAATAATCATTTTCAAGCATTTTAGATCGCTTTCGAAATCGTCTCAAATAGACGCAATATTAATAAAAACGAATAATAAAAATTTCTTGCCGTTTTTATAGCTGTTTTACGCGTTAAAACGCAGATTAAAGCCTCGCCAAAACGTGCTGTTTGCTAAAATAAGCATTTTCAAGCATTTAGATCGTTGAAATCGTTCAAATAGAAGCAATATTAATAAAAAAACGAATAATAAAAATCTGCCGTTTTATAAGCGTTTTACGCGTTAAAACGTGCAGATTTCAGCTCAAAACGTGCTGTTTTGCGAAAATAATCATTTTCAAGCATTTTGCATCGTTGAAATCGTTCAAATAGAAGCAATATTAATAAAACGAATAATAAAAATTCGTCGTTTTATGTTGTTTTACGCGTTAAAACGCAGATTAAAGCTCAAACGTGCTGTTTTGCTAAAATAAGCATTTTCAAGCATTTAGATCGTTGAACCGTTCAACAGAAGCAATATTAATAAAAACGAATAATAAAAAATTCGTCGTTTTTATGCTGTTTACGCGTTAAAACGCAGATTAAAAGCTCAAAAACTCCGCTGTTTTTCTAAATAATCATTTTCAAGCATTTTAGACGTTGAAATCGTTCAACACGCACATTAATAAAAACGAATAATAAAAATTTCGTCGTTTTAATGTTGTTTACGCGTTAAAACGCAGATTAAAGCTCAAAACGCGCTGTTTTGCTAAAATAAGCATTTTCTGCCATTTTTTAGATCGCTGAAATCGTTCAAATAGAAGCTAATATTAATAAAAACGAATAATAAAAATTCGTCGTTTTATGTTGTTTTACGCGTTAAAACGCAGTTTAAAAGCTCAAAACGTGCTATTTTGCTAAAAATAATCATTTTCGCTATTTCCAGATCGTTGAAATCGTTCAACAGACGCAATATTAATAAAAACGAATAATAAAATTTCGTCGTTTTATGCTGTTTTATGCGTCAAACGTGCTGTTTTGCTAAAATAAGCATTTTCAAGCATTTTAGATCGTTGAAATCGTTCAAATAGACGCAATTATTATAAAACGAATAATAAAAAATTCGTCGTTTTATGCTGTTTTACGCGTTAAAACGCAGGATTAAAGCTCAAAACGTGCTACTTTTGCTAAAATAATCATTTCTGCCATTTTTAGATCGTTGAACGTTCAAATAGACGCAATACACAAAATACAAATAATAAAAATTTTGTCGTTGTTATGCTGTTTTACGCGCTAAAAAACGCAGATTACAAAGCTCAAAACGTGCTGTTTTGCTAAAATAATCATATTCAAGCATTTTAGATTGCTGAAATCGTTCAAATAGGCTTTAAATATTAATAAAAACGAACAACAAAAATTTCTGTCGTTTTTATGTTGTTTTACGCGTTAAAACGCAGATTAAAGCTCAAAACGTCCTGTTTTGCTAAAATAATCATTTTCTCAAACACTTTAGATCGCTGAATCTGTTCAAACAGGCGCAAATATTAATAAAACGAATAATAAAAATTTCGTCGTTTTTATAAAGTGCTGTTTTACGCGTTAAACGCAGATTAAAGCTCAAACGTGCTGTTTTGCTAAAATAAGCATTTTCAAGCATTTTAGATCGTTGAAATCGTTCAAATAGAAGTAATATTAATAAAACGAATAATAAAAATTCACGTTTTATGTTGCTTGCCGCGTTAAAACGCAGATTAAAGCTCAAACGTGCTGTTTGCTAAAATAATCATTTTCAAGCATTTTAGATCGCTGAAATCGTTCAAATAGACGCAATATTAATAAAAACGAATAATAAAAATTTCTCTGTCGTTTTTATGCTGTTTTACGCTAAAACGCAGATTAAAAGCTCAAAACGTGCTATGTTTTGCTAAAATAAGCATTTTCAAGCATTTTAGATCGTTGAAATTCCTCGTTCAAATAGAAGCATTATTAATAAAAACGAATAATAAAAAAATTCGTCGTTTTTATGCTGTTTTACGTTAAAACGTAGATTGTGCCTCAAAACGTGCTGTTTTGCTAAAATAATCATTTTCAAGCATTTTAGATCGCTGAACCGTTCAAATAGACTCACTAATAAAAACGAATAATAAAAAATTTCGTCGTTTTATGTTGTTTTACGCGTTAAAACGCAGATTAAAGCTCAAAACGTGCTGTTTTGCTAAAATAAGCATTTTCAAGCATTTTAGATCGTTGAAATCGTTCAAATAGAAGCAATATTAAAAAACGAATAAAAAAAAATTCGTCGTTTTATGCTGTTTTACGCGTTAAAACGCAGTTTAAAGCTCAAAACGTGCTGTTTTGCGAAAATAATCATTTTCAAGCATTTTAGATCGTTGAAATCGTTCAAATAGAAGCAATATTAATAAAACGAATAATAAAAATTCGTCGTTTTATGCTGTTTTACGCGTTAAAACGCAGATTAAAGCTCAAAACGTGCTGTTTTGCTAAAATAAGCATTTTCAAGCATTTTAGATCGTTGAAATCGTTCAAAATAGAAACAATATAATAAAAACGAATAATAAAAATTCGTCGTTTTATGCTGTTTTACGCGTTTAAAACGCAGATTAAAAGCTCAAAACCGCTGTTTTCTAAAATAATCATTTTCAAGCATTTTAGATCGTTGAAAATCGTTCAAATAGACGCAATATTAATAAAAACGAATAATAAAATTCGTCGTTTTAATGCTGTTTTACGCGTTAAAACGCAGTTTAAAAAACTCAAAACAATGCTGTTTTGCTAAAATAAGCATTTTCAAGCATTTTAGATCGTTGAAATCGTTCAAAAGAACAATTTTAAAAAAAACGCGAATAATAAAAATTCGTCGTTTTTATGCTGTTTTACGCGTTAAAACGCAGTTTAAAAGCTCAAAACGTGCTGTTTTGCTAAAATAATCATTTTCGCATTTTAGATCGTTGAAATAAGTTCAAATAGACGCAATATTAATAAAACGAATAATAAAATTTCGTCGTTTTATGCTGTTTTAATGCGTCAAAACGTATGTTTTGCTAAAATAAGCATTTTCAAGCATTTTAGATCGTTGAAATCGTTCAAATAGACGCAATATTAATATAAAACAATAATAAAAATTCGTCGTTTTTATGCTGTTTACGCGTTAAAACGCAGATTAAAGCTCAAAACGTGCTGTTTTGCTAAAATAAGCATTTTCAAGCATTTTAGATCGTTGAAATCGTTCAAATAGAAGCAATATTAATAAAAAGCGAATAATAAAAATTCGTCGTTTTATGCTGTTTTACGCGTTAAAACGCAGATAAAGCTCAAAACCGCTGTTTTGCTAAAAAATCATTTTCAACATTTAGATCGTTGAAATCGTTCAAGAACGCAAATTAATAAAAACGATAATAAAAATTTGTCGTTTTTATGCTGTTTACGCGTTAAAACGCAGATTAAAGCTCAAAACGTGCTGTTTTGCTAAAATAAGCATTTTCAAGCTTTTAGATCGTTGAAATCGTTAAATAATAAAAAAACGAATAATAAAAATCGTCGTTTTTTATGCTGTTTTACGCGTTAAAACGCAGTTTAAAGCTCAAAACGTGCTGTTTTGCTAAAATAATCATTTTCGCGTTTTAGATCGTTGAAATCGTTCAAATAGACGCAATGTTATTAAAAACGAATAATAAAAACGTCGTTTTGCTAATTGCGTTTAAAGCATGATTAAAGCTCGAAACGTGCTTTTTGCAAAAATAAGCATTTAATAAAACATAATCGTGAAATCGTTCAATGAGCAATATTAAAAAAAACGAATTAAAAAAACGTGTTTTGGTTTTACGCGTAAAATGCAGATTAAAGTTTTAAGATCGTGAAATGTTCAAAATAAGCAATATTAGCATTTTAGACGAAAATCGATAAATAGTCGTTTTATTAAAAAAAAACGAATAATAAAATTTCGTCGTTTTATGTTGTTTTACGCGTTAAAACGCAGATTAAAGCTCAAAACGTGCTGTTTTGCTAAAAAGCATTTTCAAGCATTTAAGATCGTTGAAATCGTTCAAATCGAAGCAATATTAATAAAAACGAATAATAAAAATTCGTCGTTTTATACTGTTTTACGCGTTAAAACGCAGATTAAAGCTCAAAACGCTGTTTTGCTAAAATAATCATTTTCAAGCATTTTAGATCGTTGAAATCGTTCAAATAGACGCAATATTAATAAAAACGAATAATAAAAATTTCGTCGTTTTATGCTGTTTTACGCTTTAAAAAACGCAGATTAAAGCTCAAAACGTGCTGTTTTGCTAAAATAAGCATTTTCAAGCATTTTAGATCGTTGAAATCGTTCAAATAGACGCAATATTAATAAAAACGAATAATAAAAATTTCGTCGTTTTATGCTGTTTTACGCTTTAAAACGCAGATTGAAGCTCAAAACGTTCTGTTTTGCTAAAATAAGCATTTTCAAGCATTTTAGATCGTTGAAATCGTTCAGAAGCAATATTACTAAAAAAACGAATAATCAAAAATTCGTCGTTTTGCTGTTTTACGCGTTAAAACGCAGATGCTTTCCAAACGTGCTGTTTTGCTAAAATAATCATTTTCGCTAATTTTAGATCGCTGAAATCGTTCAAAATAGACGCAATATTAATAAAAACGAATACCAAAAATTTCGTCGTTTTTATGCTGTTTTACGTTATAACGCAGATTAAAGCTCAAAATGTGCTGTTTTGCTAAAAATAAGTATTTTCAAGCATTTTAGATCATTGAAATCGTTCAAAATAGAAGCAATATTAATAAAAACGAATAACAAAAATTCGCTGATTTTTTGCTGCTCTTACGCGTTAAAAACGCAGATTAAAGCTCAAACGCCGTTTTGCTAAAATAACTTATTTTCGCTATTTTGTATTCGATGCACCGTTCCAAATAGACGCAATATTTAATAAAACGAATAATAAAATTTCTGTCGTTTTATGCTGTTTTACACGTTAAACGCACATTAAAGCCCAAACGTGCTGTTTTTATTAAAATAAGCATTTTCAAGCATTTTAGATCGTTGAATCGTTCAAATAGAAGCAATATTAATAAAAAACGAATAATAAAAATCTGTCGTTTTATGCTGTTTTACGCGTTAAAACGCAGATTAAAGCTCAAAACGCGATGTTTGCCAAAATAACCATTTTCGCTAATTTTGTGACGTTGAAATCGTTCAAATAGTCGCAATATTAATAAAAAACGAATAACAAAAAATTCCCCGTCGTTTTATGCTGTTTTACGCGTTAAAACGCAGATTAAAGCTCAAAACGTGCTGTTTTGCTAAAATGTATATACTTTCAAGCATTTGTGATCGTTGAAATCGTGCAAATAGAAGCCAAATATTAATAAAAACGAATAATAAAAATTTTGTCGTTTTATGCTGTTTTACGCATTAAAACGCAGATTGCGCCCAAAACGTGCTGTTTTGCTAAAACAAGCATTTTCAAAGCATTTGATCGTTGAAATCGTTCAAATAGCTAATATTAATAAAAAAAACGAATAATAAAAAATTCGTCGTTTTATGCTGTTTTACGCGTTAAAACGCAGATTTAAGCTCAAAACGTGCTGTTTTGCTAAAATAATCATTTTCGCCATTTTAGATCGCTGAAATCGTTCAACAGACGCAATATTAATTAAAAACGAATAATGTACCCGTCGTTTTATGCTGTTTTACGCGTTAAAACGCAGATTAAAGCTCAAAACGCTGTTTGCCAAATAAGCATTTTCAAGCATTTTAGACGCTTAAATTCGTTCAGACGCAGCAATATTAGCCAAAACTAAATAAAAATCTTCGTCGTTTTATGCCGTTTTACGCGTTAAAAACGCAGATTGCTCAAAACGTGCTGTTTTGCTAAAATAAGCATTTTCGCGCATTTTAGATCGCATTGCCCTGTAAATAGAAGAAATATTAATAAAACGAATAATAAAAAATCTGTCGTTTATGATGTTTACGCGTTAAACGCGATTAAAGCTCAAAACGTGCTGTTTTGCTAAAATAATCATTTTCAAGCATTTAGATCGTTGAAATCGTTCCGCAGACGCACATTAATAAAAACGAATAATAAAAATTTCGTCGTTTTATGTTGTTTAGCGTTAAAACGCAGACAAAAGCCTAAAACGTGCTTGCTGCTAAAATGCTACTTTTCGCATTTTAGATCGCTGAAATCTGCCCAAATAGACGCAATATTAATAAAACGAATAATAAAAATTACGTTTTGCGTTGTTTTTACGCGTTAAAACGCAGATTAAAGTCAAAATGTGCTGTTTTGCTAAAAAATAATCATTTTCAAGCATTTTAGATCGTTGAACGTTCAAATAGACGCAATACACAAAAACGCATAATGTACCCCTGTCGTTTTATGCTGTTTTACGCGTTAAACGATTAAAGCCTTCAAACGTGCTGTTTTGCTAAAATTATCATTTCACACTTTTAGATCGCTTGAAATCGTTCAAATAGACGTGCAATATTAACAAAACGAATAAATAAAATCGCCGTTTTATGCTGTTTTACGCTTTAAATCTAGATTGAAGCTCAGTGTTCTGTTTTACAAATAAGCATTTTCTTAAGCATTTTAGATCGTTGAAATCGTTCAAATAGGAAGCATTATTTACCAAAAACGTAATAATAAAAATTCGTCGTTTTAGAGTGCCGTTTACGCGTTAAAAACGTGATTAAAGCTCAAACGCGCCGTTTCCGGCAACAATCATTTTCAAGCATTTTAGATCGTTGAAATCGTTCAATAGATGCATATTAATAAAAACGAATAATAAAAATTTCGTCGTTTTTGCTGTTTTATGCGTTAAAACGCAGATTAAAGCTCAAATGCGCTGTTTTGTTAAAATAAGCATTTTCTGCCATTTTAGATCATTGAAATCGTTCAAATAGAAGCTATTATTTAATAAAACGAATAATAAAAATTGCTGATTTTTTGTTGTTTTACGCGTTAAAACGCAGATTAAAGCTCAAACGTGCTGTTTTACAAAATAATCATTTTCAAGCATTTTAGATCGATGAAATCGTTCAAATAGACGCAATATTAATAAAACGAATGGCAAAAAATTTCTGTCGCTTTTATGCTGCCACACGTTAAAACGCCATTAAAGCTCAAAACGTGTTGTTTCAAATAAGCATTTTCGCCATTTTAGATCGTTGAAATCGTTCAAATAGAAGCAATATTAATAAAAACGAATACCAAAAATCTGCCGTCGGTGTTGTTTTACGTGTTAAAACGGTGATTAAAGCTCAAAACGTGATGTTTTGCTAAAATAATCATTTTCAAGCATTTTAGATCGTTGAAATCGTTCAAATAGACGCAATATTAATAAAAACGAATAATAAAAATTTCTGTCGTTTTATGCTGTTTTACGTTAAACGCAGATTAAAAGCTCCTTCAAAATCGCGCTGTTTTGCTAAAATGAGCATTTTCAAGCATTTTAGATCGTTGAAATCGTTCAAATAGAAGCAATATTAATAAAAAACGAATAATAAAAATTCTCTGTCGTTTTTATGCTGTTTCACGCATTAAACGCAGATTAAAGCTCAAACGTGCTGTTTCGGTTGCTAAATAAGCATACCAAGCATTTTAGATCGTTACCGTTCAAATAGAAGCACATAATAAAACGAATAATAAAAATCTGTCGTTTTTATAGTTGTTTACGCGTTAAACGCAGATTAAAGCTCAAAACGCTGTTTTGCTAAATAATCATTTTCAAGCATTTTAGATCGTTGAAATCGTCTGGGCAGACGCAATATTGATTAAAAAACGAATAATGTAAATTCAATGTTTTATGCTGTTTACGCGTTAAACGCAGATTAAAGCTCAAAACGTGCTGTCGGCTTTTTAAAATAAGCATTTTCAAGCATTTTAGATCGTTGAAATCGTTCAACAGACGCAATATTAATAAAACGAATAATAAAAATTCTGCCGTTTTATTGTTTACGCGTTAAAAATCGCAGATTAAAGCTCAAAACGTGCTGTTTTACAAAATAAGCATTTTCGCTACTTGCATCAAAGTTGGAAATCGTTCAAATAGAAGAAGAAATATTTAATAAAAACGAATAATAAAAATTGTCGTTTTAAGGTTTTACGTTAAAACGCAGATTAAAGCTCCAAACGCGCTGTTTTACAAAGGCATTTTTCAAGCATTTTAGATCGTTGAAACGTTCAAATATATTAAATATTAATGTCGCACAATAAAAAATTCGTCGTTTTATGCTGTTTTACGCGTTAAAATCGCAGATTAAAAGCTCAAACGTGCTGTTTCGCTAAAATGATCACTTTTCAAGCATTTTAGACCATTGAACCGTTCAAATAGACGTGCAATATTAATAAAAACGAAATAATAAAAATTCGTCGTTTTATAGCCGTTTTACGTTAAAAACGTGACAAAAGCTCAAACGCCGTTTTGCTAAAATAAGCATTTTCAAGCATTTTAGATCGTTGAAATCGTTCAAATAGAAGCTAATATTAATAAAACGAATAATAAAAAATCTGTCGTTTTATGCTGTTTACGCGCTAAAACGGCAGATTGCTCAAACGTGCTGTTTTGCTAAAATAATAATTTTCAAGCATTTTAGATCGCTGAAATCGTTCAAACAGGACGCAATATTAATAAAGTTACAAAATGTTGCCGTTTTATGCTGCTTTACGCGTTAAAAACGCAGATTAAAAGCTCAAATCGCCGTTTTGCTAAACAAGCATTTTCTGCCATTTGAGATCGCTGGAATCAATGTTCAAATAGGCCAATATTAATAAAAACGAATAATAAAAATTCGTCGTTTTATGCTGCTCTTACGCGTTAAACGCAGATTAAAGCCCAAACGTGCTGCTGTTTTGCTAAAATAATAAATTTTCAAGCATTTTAGATCGTTAACCGTTCAAATAGACGCAATATTAATAAAAAACGAATAATAAAATTTTCGTCGTTTTATAAGCTGTTTTACGCGTAAAAATCTGCGATTAAAGCTCAAACGCTGTTTTGCTAAAATAAGCATTTTCAAGCATTTTAGATCGTTAAACGTTCAAAATAGAAGCAATATTAATAAAAACGAATAATAAAAATTCGTCGTTTTTATGCTGTTTTACGCGTTTAAACGTGATTAAAGCGCAAAACGCTGTTTTGCTAAAATAATCATTTTCAAGCATTTTGTGATCGTTGAAATCGTTCAAATAGACGCAATATTAATAAAAAAACGAATAATAAAAATTTCGTCGTTTTATGCTGTTTTACGCGCAAAACGCAGATTAAAAGCTCAAAACGCTGCTTTTGCTAAATAAGCATTTCGCGATTTTTGTGATCGTTGAAATCGTCTAAATTCGACGCAATATTAATGAAACGAATAATAAAAATCTGTCGTTTTATGTTGTTTTACGCGTTAAACGCAGATTAAAGCCTAAAACGCGCTGTTTTGCTGCTAAATAATCATTTTCAAGCATTGTAGATCGCTGAAATCGTTCAAATAGACGCGCAATATTAATAAAAAACGAATAAATGTACCCCTGTCGTTTTATGCTGTTTACGCGTTAAAAACGCAGATTAAAGCTCAAACGTGCTGTTTTTCTAAAATAAGCATTTTCAAGCATTTAGATCGTTGAAATCGTTCAAATAGAAGAAATATTAATAAAAAACGAATAATATAAAAATTCGTCGTTTTTATGCTGTTTACGCGTTAAAACGTGCAGATTAAAAGCTTCCCTCGCCAAAACGTGCTGTTTTGCTAAAATAATCATATTCAAGCATTTTAGATCGTTGAAATTGTTCAACAGGACGCAATATTAATAAAACGAATAATGTACCCTCTTCGTCGTTTATATGCTGTTTTACGCGTTAAAACGCAGATTAAAGCTCAAAACGCGCTGTTTTATTGAAATAATCATTTTCAAGCATTTTAGATCGTTGAATGGTTCAAATAGAAGCAATATTAATAAAACAAATAATAAAAATTCGTCGTTTTAATTTGTTTTACGCGTTAAAAACGCAGATTAAAGCTCAAAACGTGCTGTTTTGCTAAAAATAATCATTTCAAGCATTTTAAATCGTTGAAATCGTTCAACAGACGCACATTAATAAAACGAATAATAAAAATTTCGTCGTTGTTATGCTGTTTTACGCGTTAAAACGTGCAGATTAAAGCTCAAACGTGCTGTTTCGCTAAAATAAGAATTTCAAGCATTTTAGATCGTTGAACCGTTCAAATATAAGTAATATTAATAAAAACGAATAATAAAAATTGCTCGTTTTATGCTGTTTTACGCGTTAAAACGCAGATTAAAGCTCAAAACGTGCTGTTTTTAAAATAATCATTTTCAAGCATTTTAGATCGTTGAAATGTTCAAATAGACGAATATTAAAAAAACGAAATAAAAAATTTCGTCGTTTTATGCTGTTTTACGCGTGCTAAAACGCTGTTTAACCAAAACGTCTTTTCAAATAACATTTTCAAGCTTAATCGTTGAAATCGTTCAAATAAAGCAATATTAATAAAAACGAATAATAAAAATTTCCGTTAGCGTTTTAGTTAAAACGCGTTAAACCAATTAAGCTTTTTGTCTAAATAACTTTTTCAAGCATTTTAGATTAAATCATTCAAATAGAGCCATTTTATAAAACGAATAATAAAAATTTGTTTTAGTGCTGTTTTCGGTAAAAAGCAGATTAAGCTCAAACGTCGCTTTGTCTAAAATAAGCATTTAAGATTTAGATCGTGAATGTTCAAAATAGACGCAATATTAATAAAAAAACGAATAATAAAAATTGTCGTTTTGCTTTTACGCGTAAAACGCAGATTAAAGCTCGTAAATGCTGTTTTCAAAATATTATATAAGCATTTTAGATCTTGAAATTTTCAAATAGAGCATTAAAAAAACGAATTAAACTCTTTTTTATGCGTTTTACGCTTAAACGAAAAGCTCAAACGTGCTGTTTTGTAAAATAACATTTCAAATTTTTATATCGTTGAAATCGTTCAAAACGAATTAATAAAAACCAATTAAGTAATTTTTTTTATGCTTTTTACGTTAAACGCAGATTAAAGCTCAAAACGTGTTTTCTAATAAGCATTTTCAAGCATTTTACGATTAAACCTAAATAGACGCAATATTAAAAAACGAATAAATTTCGTCGTTTTATGCTGTTTACGTTAAAACGCAGATTAAAAGCTAAAAAACGGGCTTTTTTGCAAAAAAATTCTTTTCGCATTTTAATCTTTAAACAAAAAGGAATTTAAAAAAACGAATAAAAAAAACGCTTTTTCTTTTTCGCGTTGTTGCTAAAACGTGCTTTTTGCAGAAAAGCTTTTTAAAATTTTTTTGTCTTAAATCGTTAAAAGGAAAAAAAAAAAAAAAAAAAAAATTTCGGTTTTTTGTTTTTTTAGGGTTAAAACGCAGATTAAAGCTCAAAATTTTCAAATAACATTTTCGCTTTTTAGATCGTTGAAATCGTTCAAATAAAAGAAATTTAATAAAAACGAATAAAAAAAAATCCTTTTTTTGCGTTTTGCTTAAAACGCAGATTAAAGCTAAAAACGCTGTTTTTTAAAATAACATTTCAAGCATTTGGGGACGTTGAAATCGTCGAGAAAAATAAAAAAAATAAAATTTTTGTTTTTAGGTTTTACGCGTTAAAAAGCTTAAAAGTTTTCAAAGTGGTTTTAAAAAAAGCATTTTAAGATTTTAAAGGGAAAGAAATAAAAAAAAGATAAAAAAAAAATACGTGTTTTAGGTTTTTTTAGGGTTAAAGCCTAAAAACGGCTTTTTTTTAAAAAAAATCATTTTAAAGTTTTTTGATTTGCGTTAAAAGCGCAATATTAATAAAAAAAATAAAATTTTTTTCCCGCGTTTTTTGGTTTTTTACCGAAAAAAGGGGTTAAAGCTCAAAAGGCTTTTTAAAAAACATTTTAAGATTTTGGATCGTTAAATTTTCCAAAAACGAATATTAAAAAAAACAAAAAAAAAAAATTTCCGTTTTGGTTTTAGCTTAAAACGCTTTTCCCAAAAATTTTTTAAAAATGTTTTAACTTTGGTGTGAAATTTAAATAAACAATAAAAAAAAAACAAAAAAAAAAATTTTCGTGGGTTTTAGCGGCAAAAAAACCAAAAAGTTTTTCAAAGGGTTTTTTTTTTCCCTTAAAAAAACATTTTAAATTTTTGTTTTTTAAATCGTTAAATAACGAAATTAAATAAAAACGAAAAAAAAAAAAATTTTCCCCTTTTAGCTTTTTGCGAAAAAAAGGGGAAAAAAAGCCAAAAGGGTTTTGCAAAAAGTTTTTAACTTTTAGTGCTAAACGTTAACTAAAATTTAAAAAAAAAATTTTAAAAACCCTTTTGATGTTGTTTTCGCTTAAAAAGGGAAATTAAAAAAAAAAAGCCCTTTTGCAAAAAAGTTTTTCCCCTTTTAAGGGAAAATCTTTAAAAAAAATTTTAAAAAAAAGAAAAAAAAAAAAAATTTTTGTTTTTTAAACGTTTTAGCTTAAAACCGATTTTAAAACTGCTTTTTGCTAAATAACAATTAAGTTTTCAAGGGGAAAAAAATAGACCAATTTAATAAAAACGAAAATAAAAATTTTGTATTTTTCGCAAAAAAAGCGAAAAAAGCTAAAACGGTGCCCAAAAAAAAACCCCCTTTTCAACATT
Organism: Dalotia coriaria; assembly: GCF_025399875.1. NCBI lineage: Eukaryota > Metazoa > Arthropoda > Insecta > Coleoptera > Staphylinidae > Dalotia > Dalotia coriaria. Next base: position 6,390 of record NW_027046200.1, on the reverse strand, counting down.
TTATCGCTTTTTCAAATGGAATTTCAAAAACGAAAAATAAAAACTTTTTTATGCGTTTTGCGTTAAAAAAAAAGCTAAAACCCGGGTTTTGTAAAAAATATTTTCCCATTTTGATCGTTGAAATCTTTCAAAAGAGCAATAAAATAAAAAACGAATAAAAAAAATTTCGTCGTTTTATGCTGTTTTAGCTTTAAAAACGGAAAAGCTAAAAAAGGTTTTTTTTAAAAAAAATTTTTAACATTTTAATCTTTAAATCGTTGAAATTTAAAAAAACGAATAAAAAAAAAAGGGTTTTTATTTTTCGCGTTAAAAGCGTTAAAAGCTCAAAACGTGCGTTTTCAAAATTTTCTTTTTAAGCTTTTTAACTTTAAATCGAAAAAGGAAATTTAAATAAAAAAAAAAAAAAAAAAATGCCGTTTTATGCTGTTTTACGCGTTAAAACGCAGTTTAAAAAGCTAAAAACGTGCTGTTTTTAAAATAATCTTTTCAAGCATTTAGATCGTTGAAATGTTAATGAGAAATATTAATAAAAACAAAAAAAATTTTTCCCGTCTTTTTTAAAGGTTTTACGCGTTAAAACGCAGATTAAAGCCAAAACGTGTGTTTTCAAAATAACATTTTCAAGCATTTTAGATCGTTGAAATCGTTCAAAAAAGCAAATTAAAAAAAACGAATAATAAAAATTGTCTTTTTTTGTGTTTTACGCGTTAAAACGAGATTAAAGCTCAAAACGTGCTGTTTTGCAAAAATAACATTTTTATGCATTTTAGATCGTTGAAATCGTTCAATAGAGCAATATTAATAAAACGAATAATAAAAATTCGTCGTTTTATGCTGTTTTCGCGAAACGCAGTTAAACTCAAACGTTTTTGCTAAAACTTTTCAAGCATTGATCGTTGAAATGTTCAAATAGCATATTAATAAAAACGAATAATAAAATTCGTCGTTTTATGCTGTTTTACGCGTTAAAACGCAGATTAAACTCAAAACGTGCTGTTTTGCTAAAATAATCATTTTCAAGCATTTTAGATCGTTGAAATCGTTCAAATAGACGCAATATTAATAAAAACGAATAATAAAAATTTCGTCGTTTTATGCTGTTTTACGCGTTAAAACGCAGATTAAAGCTCAAAACGTGCTGTTTTGCTAAAATAAGCATTTTCAAGCATTTTAGATCGTTGAAATCGTTCAAATAGACGCAATATTAATAAAAACGAATAATAAAAATTCGTCGTTTTATGTGTTTTACGCGTTAAAACGCAGATTAAAGCTCAAAACGTGCTGTTTTGCTAAAATAATCATTTTCAAGCATTTTAGATCGTTGAAATCGTTCAAATAGAAGAATATTAATAAAAACGAATAATAAAAATCGTCGTTTTATGCTGTTTACGCGTTAAAACGCAGATTAAAGCTCAAAACGTGCTGTTTTGCTAAAATAATCATTTCAAGCATTTAGATCGTTGAAATCGTTCAAATAGACGCAATATTAATAAAACGAATAATAAAATTTCGTCGTTTTATGTTGTTTTACGCGTTAAAACGCAGATTAAAGCTCAAAACGTGCTGTTTTGCTAAAATAAGCATTTTCAAGCATTTTGATCGTTGAAATCGTTCAAATAGAGCAATATTAATAAAAACGAATAATAAAAATTCGTCGTTTTATGCTGTTTTACGCGTTAAAACGCAGATTAAAGCTCAAAACGTGCTGTTTTGCGAAAATAATCATTTTCAAGCATTTTAGATCGTTGAAATCGTTCAAATAGACGCAATATTAATAAAAACGAATAATAAAAATTCGTCGTTTTATGCTGTTTTACGCGTTAAAACGCAGATTAAAGCTCAAAACGTGCTGTTTTGCTAAAATAATCATTTTCAAGCATTTTAGATCGTTGAAATCGTTCAAATAGACGCAATATTAATAAAAACGAATAATAAAAATTTCGTCGTTTTATGCTGTTTTACGCGTTAAAACGCAGATTAAAGCTCAAAACGTGCTGTTTTGTAAAATAAGCATTTTCAAGCATTTTAGATCGTTGAAATCGTTCAAATAGAAGCAATATTAATAAAAACGAATAATAAAAATTCGTCGTTTTTATGCTGTTTTACGCGTTAAAACGCAGATTAAAGCTCAAAACGTGCTGTTTTGCTAAAATAATCATTTTCAAGCATTTTAGATCGTTGAAATCGTTCAAATAGACGCAAATTAATAAAAACGAATAATAAAATTTCGCCGTTTTATGCTGTTTTACGCGTTAAACGCAGATTAAAGCTCAAAACGTGCTGTTTTGCAAAATAAGTATTTTCAAGCATTTTAGATCGTTGAAATCGTTCAATAGAAGCAATATTAATAAAACGAATAATAAAAATTCGTCGTTTTGATGCTGTTTTACGCGTTAAAACGCAGATTAAAGCTCAAAACGTGCTGTTTTGCTAAAATAAGCATTTCAAGCATTTTAGATCGTTGAAATCGTTCAAATAGACGCAATATTAATAAAACGAATAATAAAAATTTCGTCGTTTTATGCTGTTTACGCGTTAAAACGCAGATTAAAGCTCAAAACGTGCTGTTTTGCTAAAATAATCATTTCAAGCATTTCAGATCGTTGAAATGTTCAAATAGACGCAATATTATAAAAACGAATAATAAAATTTCGTCGTTTTATGCTGTTTTACGCGTTAAAACGCAGATTAAAGCTCAAAACGTGTTTGTTTTGCGAAAATAACATTTTCAAGCATTTTAGATCGTTGAAATCGTTCAAATAGAGCAATATTAATAAAAACGAATAATAAAAAATTCGTCGTTTTTATGCTGTTTTACGCGTTAAAACGCAGATTAAAGCTCAAAACGTGCTGTTTTGCTAAAATAATCATTTTCAAGCATTTTAGATCGTTGAAATCGTTCAAATAGACGCAATATTAATAAAAACGAATAATAAAAATTTCGTCGTTTTATGCTGTTTTACGCGTTAAAACGAGATTAAAAGCTCAAAACGTGCTGTTTTGCTAAAATAAGCATTTTCAAGCATTTTAGATCGTTGAAATCGTTCAATTAGAGCAATATTAATAAAAACGAATAATAAAAATTCGTCGTTTTATGCTGTTTTACGCGTTAAAACGCAGATTAAAGCTCAAAACGTGCTGTTTTGCTAAAATAATCATTTTCAAGCATTTTAGATCGTTGAAATCGTTCAAATAGACGCAAATTAATAAAAACGAATAATAAAAATTTCGCGTTTTTATGTGTTTCTACGCGTTAAAACGCAGATTAAAGCTCAAAACGTGCTGTTTTGCTAAAATAAGATTTTCAAGCATTTTAGATCGTTGAAATCGTTCAATGAAGCAATATTAATAAAAACGAATAATAAAAAATCGTCGTTTTTATGCTTTTTTACGCGTTAAAACGCAGATTAAAGCTCAAAAGGGCTTTTTTTGCTAAAATAAGCTTTTTCAAGCATTTTTGATCGTTTGAAATCTTTTAAAAATAGAAGCAATATTAATAAAACGAATAAAAAATTCGTCTTTTTTATGCTGTTTACGCGTTAAAACGCAGTTTTGGCTCAAAAACTCTGTTTTCAAAATAATCATTTTCAAGCATTTTAGATCGTTGAAATCTTTTTCAAATAGACGCAAAATTAAAAAAACGAATAAAAAAAATTTCGCCGTTTTATGCTGTTTCACGCTTTAAAAACGCAGTTTTGGCTAAAAAACGTGCTGTTTTGCTAAAATAAGTATTTTAAACTTTTTTGGGGATCGAAAAAAATCGTTAAACCCAGAAGCAAATATTAAAAAAAAACGAATAAAAAAAAATTCGTCTTTTTTATGTTTTTTTACCCCTTTAAAAACGCCGTTTAAAAACTCAAAACGTGCTTTTTTTGCTAAAATAATCATTTTCAAGCATTTTAGATCGTTGAAATCGTTCAAATAGACGCAATATTAATAAAAACGAATAAAAAAAACCTTCGTCTTTTTGATGCTTTTTTACGCGTTAAAACGAAATTTTAAAAGTTTCAAAACGTGCTGTTTTGCTAAAAAAAACATTTTAAAAGAAATTTTTAGATCGTTGAAATCGTTCAAAAGACGAAAATATTAATAAAAACGAATAAAAAAAATTTCGTCGTTTTATGCTGTTTTAGGGTTAAAACGCAGTTTAAAAAGCTAAAAAACGTGCTGTTTTCAAAATAATCATATTCAAGCTTTTCCCAGATCGTTGAAATTGTTAAAAATAGACGCAATATTAATAAAAACGAATAAAAAAATTTTCGTCGTTTTATGCTGTTTTACGCGTTAAAACGCAGATTAAAGTTTTCAAACGTGCTGTTTTGCTAAAATAAGCATTTTCAAGCTTTTTGATCGTTGAAATCTTTCAAATAAAACAATATTACAAAAAAACGAAAAATTTAAAAATTGTCGTTTTATGTTGTTTTGGGCTTTAAAAACGCAGATTAAATCTCAAAACGTGCTGTTTTGCTAAAATAATTTTTTTCAAGCATTTTAGACCCGTTGAAATTTTTTAAATAGACGCAATATTAATAAAAACGAATAAAAAAATTTTTCTTTTTTTATGCTTTTTTTACCCCGTTAAACGCAGATTAAAGCTAAAAACGTGCTGTTTTGCAAAAAAATAACCCTTTTTTCAAGCATTTTAGATCGTTGAAATCGTTCAAATAGAAGCAATATTAATAAAAACGAATAAAAAAAAAATTGCGTTTTTATGCTGTTTTACGGGGTTAAAACGCAGATTAAAGCTAAAAAGGGCTGTTTTGTTTCAAAATAATCATTTTCAAGCTTTTTTGATCTTTGGGTCGTTCAAATAGGCGCAAAAATTAAAAAATCAATAAAAAAAATTTCTCGTTTTATGCTGTTTTACACTTTAAAAACGCAGTTTAAAAAGATCAAAACGTGCTTTTTTTGCAAAAAATAAGCATTTTCAAGCATTTTATATCGTTAAAATGTTCAAAAAAGAAGAAATTAAAAAAAAACGAAAAAAAAAAAAATTGTCTTTTTTATGCTGTTTTACGCGTTAAAAGGGGCAGTTTAAAAACTCAAAACGTGCTGTTTTGCTAAAATAATCATTTTCAAGCATTTTAGATCGTTGAAATCGTTCAAATAGACGCAATATTAATAAAAACGAATAATAAAAATTTCGTCGTTTTTATGCTGTTTTACGCGTTAAAACGCAGATTAAAGCTCAAAACGTGCTGTTTTGCTAAAATAAGCATTTTCAAGCATTTTAGATCGTTGAAATCGTTCAAATAGAAGCAATATAAATAAAAACGAATAATAAAAATTCGTCGTTTTATGCTGTTTTACGCGTAAAAACGCAGATTAAAACTCAAAACGTGCTGTTTTGCTAAAATAATCATTTTCAAGCATTTTAGATCGTTGAAATCGTTCAATAGACGCAATATTAATAAAACGAATAATAAAAATTTCGTCGTTTTATGCTGTTTTACGCGTTAAAACGCAGATTAAAGCTCAAAAGTGCTGTTTTGCTAAAATAAGCATTTTCAAGCATTTTAGATCGTTGAAATCGTTCAAATAGAAGCAATATTAATAAAAACAATAATAAAATTTCGTCGTTTTTATGCTGTTTTACGCGTTAAAACGCAGATTAAAGCTCAAAGGTGTGTTTGCTAAAATAGTCATTTCAAGCATTTTAGATCGTTGAAATCGTTCAAATAGACGCAATATTATAAAAACGAATAATAAAAAATTCGTCGTTTTTATGCTGTTTTACGCGTTAAAACGCAGATTAAGCTCAAAAGTGCTGTTTTTAAAATAAGCATTTTCAAGCATTTTAGATCGTTGAAATCGTTCAAAAGAGCAATATTAATAAAACAAATAATAAAAATTTCGTCGTTTTTATGCGTTTTACGCGTTAAAACGCAGATTAAAGCTCAAAAGTGCTGTTTTGCTAAATAAGCATTTTCAAGCATTTTAGATCGTTGAAATTGTTAAATAGAGCAATTAATTAAAACGAATAATAAAATCGTCGTTTTATGCTGTTTTACGCGTTAAAACGCAGATTAAGCTCAAACGTGCTGTTTTGCTAAAATAAGCATTTCAAGCATTTTAGATCGTTGAAATCGTTCAAATAGACGCAATATTAATAAAAAACGAATAAAAAAATTCGTCGTTTTATCCCGTTTTACGCGTTAAAACGCAGTTTAAAAACTCAAAACGCTGTTTTTTGCTTTTTCAAGCATTTTGATCGTGAAATGTTAAATAGAGAATATATAAAACGAATAATAAAAATTTCTTTATCTTTTACGCGTTAAAAGAGTTAAAGCTCAAATTTTTTTTTTTTTTTTTTTTTTTTTTTTTTTTTTTTTTTTTTTTTTTTTTTTTTTTTTTTTTGGGGGGGGGGGGGGGGGGGGGGGGGGGGGGGGG